>NC_028458.1:6570089-6599693 GCF_000263155.2 Setaria italica
GGTGGGGGGGGGGGGCACCCATATCAGTAGCAAGAAACTCTGAGCGAGTCTATGGTAGCTAAATCATCATATCGGCTAGTCTTAAATATTCCCAGCTCTGGTGAAGTGATTTCGTTAGTTCAATCAAATCCTGAAACTTTTGTTCACATCATTGTTAATGTACCCTGAACGGCGCAAGGATTCAAGAGAAGAGCATGATACTTAGAAGTTTCCCGTAAGGCAATAAACAAATTCTACACCCCATAACCGTTTGCCACTCTTAAACCTTGCCGTTGTTTAAACAACGCCTGTCTAAAGATTCTACAGTTGTGTTTAGTAAACAAGAAGTCAAGAAGCCTACAAAATTGAGCGAGCTTAATAGTAAAACTCCATGGAAGACATCAGCTTTCTGCCTTCTTACTCTTCTTTCTTCTATCCGGTTCACCCTCTCTTTCTTTCCTGCCTCGTCTCCGTGATTTGCCCTACCAAAAAACAAGAAAAAATCAGTGCAAGAAAGAATTGCACGAGTATCATTTAACAGACTGAAGAAAAAGAAAACAGGATGCACGAGAGACTATTTCAATTCTTTATGCTTCTCTAATCACTTTTAGGCTTGTAGCTTATATGGACTAATGATGATGTATTCATTCTAGACTGTACCATCTGGCAACTATGGCATGAATTATCTCATGATCAAACAAGAAACAAGCCAGGAAGGAAACATTTCAGGATTGTTCAGGGAAGCAGGGTGTGTATAGTGTCGGGAACTGCAAATTAAGGTTTCCAAAGTCACTAATGGATAGATGTACCTCAGCAGAGAAAGTTCTAAGAGGGTCTCTGCTTTTGCCAGATCCTCCCTTGAATCCCTGTCGTTTCCGCCTTTGGGGCTTGTCGATACCCATAGCAGCCCTGGAAAGTTTGACAACGTTGCTGGCTTCTTTTGTTTTCGGATCAATCAGGTAGTCAGGAACATCACGCAAGTGTGCAGGAATTTCTTTGTTGCTTAGCAATTTATCGTGCTTGAGCAAATCTGAAAAGAAGAAACAAAACAAAACATCAACTGGTCAGACAGGTCACTTGACCAACGCAACTATTCCACACAAGGCTCATGAATCATACCAAGGTCTCTTGGATTCTCTTCAAAATGAGACTTCAATCTACAAAATAAAAAGGGATCATGTTAGAGGAAAAATAATATGGGGGCAGAAATTTCTTTGAATAAAGATGATTCTTTTTCCATGAAATGGCAAAATGTACAATTTCATATCTTTAATTTATTCATTCTATCAGCAACAAAGCACACAGTTTATTAGCTAGAAGTATTATACCAGCAAGTTGTTTTTCTTTTTCCAAGGAGAACCAGGAGGTTGTTTTCAAGAGATTCAATTACTGTTATGCAATTTTCATTGCACTAATAATTTGCTTCTTTTACAACAAAATCTTACTTCTTGGAATTGAGGATTTCATTCTTTATGTCTTGGCGGCGTGCTTCCTGTATATCACGTGTTGTTACACTCCTCGCAACATCCTGTAAGAGCAGTGCCAATTAACGTTAGCCACCCAAATTAGGATTGCTGTTTCAAGAGTACACAAACAAATTTAGCAACCATGCTGGCTTAAGAATTGTAAAAGAAAAGAAAAGAAATGAACCCCATGTGCTAGAAGCTAGATAAGATGTCCCGCACCAACTATTATTTTATCTGCCTGATTACTACTTAGTCAAATAGCTTGGCTAAGCAAAAAACAAAAGCATACGATTCATTGTTCAGAGAATGAACTTTTTTCCTTACCAGGCTAGGAATGCCAATATTAACACAAATAGAGATACCTTAGCAAGGTTTCATATTTAATGGGCATGACCACATTAGTTTATATACATATACAATACCTACTTGACTAATAACAGGAATAGACAAAAGGGACGTAGAAAGGATGCTTGTAAAGAAAATGATCAAAGAATCCATTAAAAGAGGATTGCAAGAAAATCTTGGCTGCCAACAACTGGATAGCTCATTACTACCAGATTAGCTTTCGGGCTTGTACTAATCACAATAGTAGATTCCCACCAGACAACCATGCCTCACTCTCATACTAGCACAGCCTCACAAAGCAATTGTTCAATACCTACTATCTATTTTAGCATAATGTTGATCAGATAGGTGGAAATAGCAAATATAGAATATGCTAAAAGAGATTCAAGTATACATAATCCACAATAGATATATTGCTGACCTGAGCCCTATACCGTAGAGACTCAACAGCATCTTTCATAAGTAGTGGGAAAGGTGAAATGCAATCTGTATCTTTCTTTTCAACATCTCGCAACATATGCTCAATCTCTTCAAAAATACTATTCTCCTCTGCTGAAACCTGAAGAAGTGATTAACAAAAGATGAGGGCATCAACAACAGAACATATAGAAACTTTACGACATGTTACTTATTCCTGATGATAACATATATGATTGAACCATGTAAAATTGAACTTACAAGCGATATGGATGCACCGGTCTTATTTGCTCTCCCTGTTCGTCCTATTCTGTGAACATACCCAGCAGGATCCGGTGGCATGTCAAAATTAACTACCTGAAAAAAGGTTAAAGATAAAGGCCAATCATATATCTTCAGAACTTCAACCATGAGATCAGCGTTTCATTTACTGTGACCTTGTTTAGCTGATAAGCAAGCAAAAACAAAAAGATGATAAAATTTAAACTTCTGCTATACATCTTTCAAAAGAGAGAACCAGTGGTGAGCCATACAACAGAAGTTCAAATTAAATCCTCCTTAATTTATTTTAGAAGACGACGGCCAATCCCCATAGGAGTCAGAGAACTCTCACAATAACAGGATATGTATTATCAGATCAGAACACAGTAGGTCCAGCAATCATCCTAAGCACAGATCTCAGGCTCTCAGCTACTGACTCGATCACACCTAACTGCTGGGAATACATTATTAGGTCAAGATATTAACTTACTGTGAATACATTTTTGAAGTCGATTCCTCTGACAACTCCAAATTCGGCATCTAAAGTCTGCTGCAAATGTTTGCGGGACACCCTTGCATCTTTCTTGTTTTCCTTATCAGTTTGTTTCTCCTCCTTTGTTTTAGCATCATCCGTTGCTATCAGATAATCAAATAATCTAGCATTGAATGCCTAAGAAATAAAGAAACAATAAGTCATTTTTGGCGTTACCTTGTCAGTCCAAGGAAGTAATCTGTGCGAGTTTCTAATGGAAAATAAAAAAAAATCAAAGCTTTAAATAATTGGAATCCTGTTTAACAGGTAATCCTTCCATACCATTTCACTTCCCTAACCAATGGACTACTACCTCCGTTTCAAATTAAAGGTCGTTTTGGCTTCTCTAGATTCATAGTATCTACTATGAGTGTGTTTGGTTACATGGCTTAGATCTAGCCTGGTTAAGATCTAGGCGTACTAGTGTAGCCTAGCTTAGGTGCTCTTTTTGCATTGCGCTGGCCTGGCTATGTACTCTGGACAGGCAACCAAACAATCACAAGCTGCATTAGACTAGCCTGGTCAGGGACTTAGCCAGGCAACCAAACACAACCTATGTATCTAGACATAAGCATATATCTAGGTGCATAACTAAAACTATGCACCTAGAAAAGCCAAAACGACCTATAAATTGGGATGGAGGGAGTAGTATTTATAATTTTTTGGTTCTGTCAACAGCTAGGGATGCAAGACTGAAAAAGAGCACATGAAAGATATTGCTATTCAGGCCACAGAAACATAGTGCTAGGCAACAGTCAGAAGGAATAAAAGTAGCAGAATTCTAGAGACAAGTGACTTATCAAATCACAGCTACAGAAATAACATACAATCTGCGGGGCTAAAGGGAGCCTATCCGAGGGTTCAAGTCCAATTGAGTTGTTCACTTCATTTAAGCGATTAAATAATTTAGTACAAGCCATGAAAAATTGCTACCTCGATAATATGTAGTCGAGAATTTTGTGGCAACTCAGCATTCAACACCGCAGATCTTATCCCAAACTGTATAGAGCATATTGATCATAAGATTGTAACTAAAATACATGAAGTGCATATGGAAAATAGAAACAATAAAAGCAAACAGCGATGAACAACATAATACGTCAACAAAAGCAGTGAAGTGAATAGTATTTCTGCAAATAATCATAGTGTAGGCATAAGTTTGCATAGCATTATCTTGACATGGCAGTACAAGATGTACCACCGATCTGTTTATTACTCCTTTCATGCGTTTTTTACAGACTTACCTGAACCAGTATCCTATAGGTAGCTTAAGAGAAAAAATGAATATAATGAAACATCAAGAGACTCAACATTTACATGACTGTATGTTCATCTTTAAAATATCAAATGCAAAAGGAACAGAGGGGGTGGTTCAGCCGAAAGTACTTCATAAGTTCAATTATTGCAGCACACGAAGTTTTGAATCATCTCAAACAGGATTTCCAAGAATTAATGCACGACACTGTAAAGTTCTTTTTTGGTGTCAAGCAAGTTAGCATTCAAATTCACAGATCTAGATCACCAATCACATTTCATATTAGGGTAAGACTAGTAGTTCAATCTACCTTTTCCAAGAACAGTCGTAATCTGAATGCCGCATCAATCGAGTTGACAAATATAAGAACTTTCTTCTGAATAAGCTCAAACTTTAACAGTGCAAGTATATGAAGCATCTTATCCTTAACATCACATGAGATCTGTGGGTAGAAAAGAATGAAACATAATGATAAGTGCCAAATAAATTCAGCCAAACAACTGCAAATAAAAAAAACTTTTATAATCTAACAATGGCCCAGATAAGGGATAGACAAGAAAATGTAACTATATCAAACATGGGAACTTTTTATTTCCCACAGAATGTCCCAGTTGCAATGGTAATATGGAAATGGAGAACAAGTTCATAGATGTCAAATTGTAATGCAGCAGAAGAGACTTGCCCAAAACTGTTGAACGTTTTTGGGGATCACATCATCCTTAGCTCGACCAACCTCCGTAAGAGTTAGAATAAATGGGTTATGCAGAAGTAGCTTCGTCAATTTGTCGACATCGGAGCTGTGACACAGTCCAATTCAGTACCAGACAAGATAAATGAAAGACAAATGGAAGCAGGGGCTCAAGTAAATCATACAACTATTTATGTTCTACTGTAACAAGGGATAACAATAGCATGGATTGAATTCAACTTCCAATGATTAGATATTGAATGCATGTCAATTGAACTACTCGCAGGGTCCTAGAGGATCAGCATAATAAAACTGTATACAGCCAAAAATTCACTATTTGAAGTGCCAAGTATCTGATTAGGTACTTATGAAAAATGAGACGCTTAGAGAAATCCTAAATGTAGGTAGTGGAAGCAAAATAGGATGGATAAATGAAAAAAAAAAGAAGGAACATGGAGCACATTTGACCTTGAAGTTGCAGACATCAGAATGGACTGACAGCTTCTTGGGATATGTGGGATGAGAGCTTTCAAGTCATCTTCACAGCGATAGGACAGAAGAAGGTCAGCCTGGGAACTAACCATTAATAGATTAGTAACTTCTTCAAAAGGAGCTTGCCTGAACATCAATCAACAGAAGTGTGGAATTTGATGTGCAATACTATAAAACAGCATATTTGGTACTCTCTCGACTTTTATAAGGCATATTTTTTATTTGGAAAGATCAAACTCCGTAAGCTTTGTCAACAAGTAGTCAATTTATATGCATGTTTACAAATGTGGTATCAACAAATTCATATTTCAAGGCACTTTAAGATACTGTTGATTTTGTACAATACTACATGTTGTAAGAGAAATTAAAGGTCAATATGTACTTTTGAAGACTTTACATACCAAAATATGCCCTATAATAATGGATGAAATATATAGCACTGCAGTTTTTTTAAAAAAAATGTCACCACAAATTTGGAGTATGGATCTCCAGCTTTTTGCAGTGGCTCAAATTAATACCATCCTATGCACCAATACGGCAACACATAGAACAAACTAAACTCAAAGACTCAATCAGGTAATGGAAGTAAAGCTTTCAAAATTGGAGGTGTCATATCAGTTCACAGACTGTGAAAGAGAACATACAGGCACAACTTTAGCACTGGCATTCATGTATTGGAGGACTCACAAAGTATGTAAGCAAAAAAGTGCATAGAATGAAGAAAATAAAAGATAAATGAAGTGCACCTCATCGAGAATCATCATTGAAAGAGATTCTTTGATTGATGACCCACGCATAATGCCCTTTGATATGCATGTTGCAACACAAGCTGGAGTTGACACAAGAATATTAGGGGGGCCAGACAATGCAACGGTCTGCAAATAACAGGGTTTTAGTTAGTTGTGCTTATGTAAATAATGAAAGAACACCAATACCAAGTTGAGAAAATAACAATGAAATGAGATAGGATTGTCTCACAATATCCTTATGCGACATGCTAGCAGTCACTTGCACGACCTTTAATTTGGATGTACAGAACTCAAGGAGAGATGATGCCTCATTATAAACCTACAGTAAGCAAATATAGATATAATCACAACAGAGTTAGTTTCTGTTTAGCAGAGATGAACAAAAAGGAAAAGGAAGCTATATTATATCCGCATCATATTAATCGCTAATGGAAATTGTGCAGTAAGGCAGAACATATCACAATAGTGGATACTATAATCATACGTTTGCACTGTACCATATATATCCAATTACAAACCAATGAACAAGAATATCTGACAATCAAAGTACTCTGCAAACTTCAGTGTACCCAACATCAATAAATTCACATATGAATCAGGATGTATCAAAGTGAGATATCAATCTTTAAACTGCTACAGATATAACATTTGTAACAAGGCAAAATTTGCTACGGGACACTGAAAGTGACCCCTCTTTGCTAGCGGACATGCAAAATAGAGCAGTTTGCTGGAAGACACTTTTGTTTGTGCCAATTTTGCTGGAAGACACTTTGAGGAGAGAGAATATTTTTTTTGGACATCTAGTGCCCCTGCTCGTCCACGTTCCAGCTGAGCCGCTGTTCCGCCCAAGGCCCCACCGCCACCTGAGCTGCTGTTCCGCCCAAGGCCCGAAGCCAAGCCAAGCCAACGGGGGGTTGGCTCGTTCACCGCCCGGCGCCAGAAGCGGCAAGCAAGACGCCAAGCCCGGCGTCCCCCAGCTCCTCCCTTCCCTCCTCGCCCAGAGCCAGACGGCCACCACCACCACAACCACCACCCCCAAATCCCCCGCCCGCGCCAACCGAATCCCGCCACCCCACCCTATGCTGCCCCGGCGCCGCCGCGCGCCGCCCCCAACGACGCCGCAGCACGGACTGCCACCGCAGCCGCGCCCCCCGCGCACATGAGGGACGACGACGACGACAACGACCTCAGCCCCACCGCAGCCCGCAAGAGCAGGAAGAAGAACCCGCCGCCGCCGTCAACATCACGCGACATGGCGCGGCCGCGTGCGGACGGCGGGATGCGCATCGTGGTGTCGCTGCAAGGGGTGGTGCAGGGCCGGGGCAGCCTCGTGCTACATCAAGCGCAACCGCCCCCCGGCCGCCGCACCCGGCGGGCCCCGCCTGCCCCTCCGCCGCGGGGAGCGCCAACTCCACGGCCGCCTCCCCGATCCACCGCTCCCACTCGCGGGGCCTCCTCACCCCGCGCGCCGCGCTCCCCGGGCTCTCCGCCCACGGCGTCGTCGTCCGCTCCGAGGATGAGGACTCACTCTACTACGCCGGCCTCCGCCGCTGCGCCGACAACCCCGACGGACTCATCAACCTCGGCATCGCCGAGAACCACGTACGGAACGTGGACGAGCAGGGGCACTAGATGTCCAAAAAAAATATTCTCTCTCCTCAAAGTGTCTTCCAGCAAAATTGGCACAAA
The DNA here is from genome assembly GCF_000263155.2 of Setaria italica. Lineage (NCBI taxonomy): Eukaryota > Viridiplantae > Streptophyta > Magnoliopsida > Poales > Poaceae > Setaria > Setaria italica. The sequence goes on from NC_028458.1 coordinate 6,577,963, forward strand.
CAAAAGTGTCTTCCAGCAAACTGCTCTATTTTGCATGTCTGCTAGCAAAGAGGGGTCACTTTCGGTGTCCCGTAGCAAATTTTGCCTTGTAACAATTATACTCAGACTAAGTCATAAAACAATCTCAGCAAAAGAAAGGTTGAGGTCCACTACCTGCTGGCATAACTCTCGTGTGGGCACCAGGATGAAGGCATTTGGTGCGGGTTTTCGAATACGGCCTTCCGAGGACAACTTCAATAGCTCGTGCAGCAGCGGGAGAAGATAGGCAAAGGTCTTTCCAGAGCCAGTTTTCGCCTTTGCGACCACATCCTTCCCTTCCTGAAACCACAACATTTGACTGTCCATCAGATTCACAAACTACAGAAAACAATTTTTTTGCGCATGGGGATAAGGGATTGTCTGTAGTGTTACTAGGGTATGATGAACAGGCCACAGCAGTTTGTGCACCAGATCCTTCTACTGATATGCTTGCCTAAAACTAAATTTAAATAGGATTGTCTTCAATGGCAAAACATTTAGATGGCAACTAACAGTGATTCAAAAGTTCAAGAGAATGCAGGCTATCCAAATACCGCCGCAATTTGCATATTGCCATCATACTAGTCAGCATTTAACTTGTTCCAAGTATAAAGGGGCTGAAATTCCATAGTTCCTGCATCATTTTCCGTTTATTTATTACCACACTCTAACATGCCACCCGGTACTTGTAGCTGATTGGATTACAGAGGACGAACATCTCAACTAAATTCGCACGAAACAAAAAAGCACCCCAACAAAAGGAGAATAAGAGCCAGAAATCACGCACCAGGATGAGCGGGATGGCCTCCTGCTGTATCGGGGTTGCCTTCGCGATGCCCTTCTTCCTCAGAGCCCTCTTCAGCTGCTCGTCCAAGCCCAGTTCATCGAAGCTCACCTCCTTCTCTTCCTCCTCCTCTTCCTCGCCGGCGAACCCAGCGTCGACGGCGTCTGGGCTCCCTTCCGCCCCGCCGGCACCTTCAACTTCCTGCCTGACCTCCTCCGCCTTCTCTTCCATCTCAGGGGTGGGCTTAACGCGGGGCATCGGGGTTCAGTCAAAGAGAAGTCGTGGGAAGGGAGGTGTGACGACCCTAGACTACACGGCGCACGCCAGCGAGCTTTGGTCGGAGAATCGCCGCTGCCGGCGGCTTGGGGAAGAAGATGAGCAGGAAGGGTTTAGGTTTCGGTACTCTGTTCGTTCATGCCCCTTCCCGTTGGGTTCATATCCACGCCACAGGCCGGCGTGGTGGCCCAATGGGCTTAGCCCAGTTCTTGACATGGCCTCTGGCCCAAGCATTACACAGGATAACTTGTACCCCACAACTCAGAATATGTACTCACCCTTTAGCCTGACAGGAGGGTGCGGCCGCACCAGCCGGACTCGAGAGCTGCAGCTGGGCAGGGGAGCGTGGAGGGCGGCGCACGGGCCGACCTCGTGGAGCGCGGCGGGCGCTTGGGGAGCGAAGGGAGGAGATAAGGTCGCAGGGAGGAAGAAAACCGCAGCAGGGCCGAACTGTTCGACTGATTTCGTGGGAGAGAGGAGGAAGATTCCGTAATTTCAAAGTCCATTAGCTTAGAAATCTAAAATAAATTAATATTTTAATGTAATAAATTTAACTTTTAAAATTCACGGATGGGGATGGCTTTTGTTGTATCGGAAATTGTCTTCGTCATGCCTTCTTCCTCGGAACCCTCTTCGGCTGCTTATCCAGGCCCAACTTAACAAAGCTCACCTACTTTTCTTCCTTCTCCTCTTCCTCCTTCCCCTCGTCATCGTCGACCCAGCATCCACGGTGTTCGGGCTCCCTTCCGCCCTGCCGGCACCTCCGACTTCCTGCCCGACCACCTCTGCCTCCTCTTCCATCTCAGGAGTGAGCTTCACATGAGGCATCAGGATTTAGTCAAATCGTCAAATTACTTGAAAAATAAACTGCAGAGTAGCACCTCTGGATGATAGATGACTTCAAGGGTGGAAGGATGTTTGGCTTGCTGAGCCCTGTCGCCGGCGGTGAAGTCTCTGATGATGGAGGTACAGCAAAGTTGTGGTGACGGTTGAAGAAGAGGGAGCGTGATCCCTCAAACAGCAGAAAACCCTCAACCCTCGAACTCAATTTTATCGCTTTTGGATTTATCTCCACACATCCACTGTAGACAACGGTGCGTGGAGGGTTTAGGGTTCATGATTCAATAAAATCAGAAATATAACCGGTTTTCCATGAAACCGTCTGTTCAGCTGGTTTTCGGGTTCAACGCCCCATTTCTCCCTCGTCCCTTGCAAGTTGCAAAGCGCCGCCCCCCGGCCCGACCGCGCCGAGCCGACATGGCCGACACGGTGGACTTCGCGAGCGGCGACGCGGCGGCGTGGCGCGCGGCTCTGGCCGCGTACGACCGCCGGCTCGAAGCCCTGGACAAGCCCGACCTCGTGGCCGTGGACTCCTTCTACCGCCACGACCTCCCCGCCCTCCTGCGGGGCCGCGAACCGGACCCCTTCATCGCCAAGCCCGAGCTGGTGCGCCTCCTCCAGTGGAAGCTCTCCCGCGGCAAGTGGAGGTCGATCCATCCGCCGTCTTGAGTTCTCATGCTTATTCCTAGGCTCCTAGCTTCTTCCTTCCCGCTGTTTTGCATTCGAAGTTTCGGATTGGTGTCCTTGTTCCTGAAATTTCTTCAGAAGCATGTCACCGATGCGATTAATTGGGTTCTTGTGGCCAGGCCGAGACTGATGGATTTCGTCAAGGGCTTGGACGACGCGGTGGTGGAGTCGGCATCGCGCAAGGCGTTCGCGGCGCTGCCCGACCTCAGCAGGGCCATCACCGAGCTCACCGTGCTCAAGGGCGTCGGCCCCGCCACTGCGTCCGCCGTGCTAGCGGCCTACGCACCGGATGTCGCGCCCTTCATGTCCGACGAGGTGGGGTTTATTGTACAAAATATTTTGTACATTGCTCCGCGGGTTGGCTGCAATGTAATGCTGTGACCTTGGATGGACCATGTGTAGGCGATGGTAGCGGCCTTGGGCAATGCAAAGGACTACACGCTGAAGCAGTACCTAGCATTCGCTGACAAATTGCAGGCAAAATCGAAGGTATAGTTTCTCCAGTTGATATAACAAATGACATGGTTGCTACTTGCTAGCAATGTTGCAAAGTTAGCATCTTCCTCTAGCCATTTGAAGTGTTCAGCGTTACAACAACATAGTCATGGTTTTGACTTTTGATTCAGGTGCCCAGGTGGCTGCAAATTTGCAGCTGATTAATTTTTTCGTATAGTGATCGTCATTAGAGTTTGGCCACAACTAAAAATATCCTAGTCGGTGTACCAATATGGAAAATTTTCAGCATGTTACATTAAACACAGTTAACTTAGTGCAGAATACTATGCTTTGTGTGTTAACCCCTGTCATTCTGGACAAACTGGACTAGCTGATTCTGCTTTCTTTAAGGCTTGGCATTTGGAAACTGTAAATAACTATGGGACTGTTGTTGAACATATATTTCTACATTTATGGACTGTTACTAAAAGGATCCCATTTTACCTGTATGAATAACAGCAAAGTTCTGCAATTTAACGACCCTTCTGCAAATGCTGACATCAAATAAATTTGAGAACATTGTGCAGATAAATTTTCAGGGCGTGCACTGAGATGACATGACAATTTTTCACCTGCTTGTTAATTTTTCCATTCTATGTTCCAGTTGGCACACTATGGCAATAAGAGTAAAGCATTTTATAGTTTGTAGGTTGAAAGCTTGCGGCTTCTACAGTGCAAACTTTGGCCTACAACATAACACTAGTTCAGTTAGGTGTCATTTCAAATGTAGACTGTAGGCTCATATCAGTATCAGCTGAGCAATAGAAAGTACAATCTGTATTTACACATATACAGTACTTGATTGCCTTTTTGCTGATATTTCTGTTTGTCCTGAAGGAACTGACCGTAGGAGAAGAAAGTTTCACACCCTCAGATGTTGAGAGGGCACTATGGAGCTCGGCAATTGGGTCCAAGTCACCAGCCAGTGGTAGCCCAAAGAGTGAATCAAAGATGCGCGGCAAGAGGAAGCGATGATTCACGCGGAGGCTAGAAGAATTTGCTGACTGCAGGTCTTAGATTCTTAGGTTGAACATTGTAGTTTCTGTAATCTGCAGAACTTTTGGCACGGCAGGATGTGAACTGTGTGCTCTCAATGAATTCTGTCCATGCCCTCCAGTGATCGTCACTGCATGCGCTGGGATGTATTTGTTTTTCATGAAGACCCATGCACCAGCTTTTCCTGAAAAACAATTTGCAGTTTGATATGCTGTTAGTTATTACTATGGGGCGTCTCGTGAAATGGTCCGCATTTCTGTGTACTGGATTCGGTGCTGCATAGGTTAAAAAAAAAACTTGAAGCATGCAATCTCAAATTCTTACTGAGTGCATACTGCACAGTGCTCTTTTTTTACATCCAGTGATCACTATACGCTACTGTTAAAATTCAGTGATCTTTTTTTTTACAATAAGATGATTCCAGCTTGCAGCCGGTTAGCCATCCTACTTGTGGACTGTAAAACATGAATACATAGATGCACTGGATCATAATAACGCATCAGAACTTAGAACCAGTGTATTCCAAAAGGTTGCACTGGTCCTCCATGCAAATATAAATACGGTCCAGCCAAATATAAATATACGAACGTTAAACTGGTCTAGAAAACAAGCCGCAGATGTTTCTTTGCTGGACAACATGCCCCATTATCAGTTTATATGAAGGTTGGACTAGTGGAAGAGCGCAAGTGCAGCTTTTGTTGATATGCATACCAGGCAAGAGGAAGACAGAAAGTGCAGAAGCAGAAAGTTCAGTATCAAATAGATAAGAGGAGCAACCTGTGCAAATGATACAAACCACACATTTTTACCAATCACAGATGGAAGCGACAGAGGAGGGAACCCAGAGTAATCATGACTACCTCCAGTTGCTTTTCAGACTCATGTTGATGCAATATTGTCCAGAGATACAAAATAACAGGATATATTACAGTTAACTATCATAGAGGAACAGGCTTACAGAAGCAACCCTACTGGATTCAACGCTGAATTACATGGAAATTAAACTCTGGAGCTTTATATATATACTAGTAATGCGTTCTCATCACATTCACAAATACTACTAATTAGGCAACTACTAAGTCTGGGACAAACAACTTGTGCAATCATCACCCTGCTAATGGTGGTTAAACCACAAACCTACAGTTTGTGACACTTAAGCAAAATGTTGTCTTCATTGTGATATCCGGGTGTCACCAAATCACCCAACGATAGACTGACCAAAATAGTTCCAGATGATCCTGCAGAAAACACGGCAGGCTTAAGCAAGTTGTGGATAATAGTCAAATAAGCAATCTATTGGTTATTAAAAATGTAAATCTACTAGTTCTAACAAAGTTTAATTCAGTTGGAGGGCAGGATTACCGAAAGAAAACTTTGAACTGACAGGTTTATATTTATTTTGCCCTTTATGTGATCAACAAAGTTGTGCCAAACAATGAAAAAAAAATCAAGCATTATAATTCTTGTGGAAACACTCAGAGGTGGCCAGCCAGCAATGTGTAATACCCTAAAAGAATTTGCTTGAATCTTTTACACTGAATGGTTCCTGTTAATTAGATATTCAATACAGCAAAGGGTCAGGCAGAAGCCAAAATTGCAGATAAACTGTGCAACATGACTTTCATGAAACCACAACGCACAGGACCATACAATTTGTCAGCAATGCAAAGGCATAGTTTAAGTATGTGGTATAACAAGAAAAACAAAAACTAAGCATGGACAAAAGAAGTCCCTGAAGAATAATGGCCCTGTTTAGCACAGCTTATTTCTCAATTTCTTTCACAGATTAATGGGAAGATGCACGAGATGACATGATTCTGCAGCAGTATCAGTGAGCACATTCTAGGAATGAACTGAATAAGCAGAATCTGCTTTCACTGGCATTTCTAAAATGCAGAATCTGCACAATCACAAGTTGTGACAAACAGGGCCTACACTACAGTACAGTCTCATTACATATCTGAAGAACAACAATTGCCAACTAATTGGCACTCGCAAACAAGTTGTTTGCTGGGAAATGGCCAAAAATGGAATAGACAGTAAATGAAAGTTTCTAACTGTAATCAGAATTCACCATAGGGCAAAACCCTGAAAGATTTAGTCACAAGTTTTCTAGGTTCCTCATAAAAACATTTCAACTGCAGTATAGCAAAGCTCACACTTCACAAAGGTATTACCATATTGGAGGCATTTGCAAAATTGCTACTTGTATTTCAATGAAACCATGAACAGAAGTAATGAAAGGACAATGTTTTACTTATAGCTGAACGTACCATGGAGTCTCAAGAAGGATCGGAACTCATATTGAGTGTTTTAAGATGCTCGCAAAAACACCGATGTTTCTCTCGCACTTCAGCTATCGTCTTTTCAGCAGCCTCCTCGTTCTTTGCTAGAAGGTATTTCTCGATCCGAACAAACCACTCCCCCAATGTCATATTCTCCAAGCTGCTTCTCCCAGTGCGCTCCTCCCCAAGCCCTTCCTCCACACTGCCACCAAGGGCTTCCCTCTTGTCATTCTCTTCCTCTTCTCCAACACCCCCCAGCTTTGATTCTGGCAGCATTCTTTCCCTCAATTCGTTATTAACTTCATTTTCCCCTCCCCTGCTCGAATCCTTCCCCTTCCCTTCCTCCATGCCATCGTTGTTGGCAGTAGCATGCTGAGCATTGACCCTCCCCTCTATTGCCCTCCCTGTCCACCCTTTCGGAGCCAATGCATCCTCCTCCTCCACATCCACCATCTTCTCATCCTCTGTGGATGCCTTTGAGGTTCTATCCAACTTGTTGTCCCCAGTTGCCACCTTATCCTCCTCATCACAATCATTTGCTGCCATCAACCTCCATGGACTGCCCCTGCATTCTCTGACATCAGCCACACCACTCTCCTCTTGCTCCTTTTCATCGTCATCCTCAATAATTGCATCCTCAGCCTTCCTTGCGCTTGCCCTTGTAGCCTTTCTTCGGCCTCCTCTGCTACCCTTAGCGCGTCCTCTCCCAGCCACGGGCACCTCCTCTGATGTATTTGAAGTTCCATCTCTGGTTTCTACCGTATCCTCCTCTTCACCACCTTTGGCATCTGTCGCCTTTGGAGGATGCCCAACCCGATCTCTGGTTACAGGCACCTCTCCCTCCTCTTCATCCTCCTCAGGAACAGCTTGTGCAGCTTTCCTTGCACTTGCTCTTGTAGCCCGTACTTGCCCCCTTCCGGTCCCATCCACCTTCCCCTCATCGTTTCCACTCTCCACCGCTTGACCTCTCCTAGCAGCAGCTCTCGTTGACCTCGTATTTTGCGGCTGTGGTGGAAGGGCCGCCGTCGCTGCAGCCTTTCTCGGCCCGCCACGGCGCGGCACTGCCACTTCTTCCTCTTCCTCCGTCTCCACTTCAGGGGGCTCCACTGCCTTCTTCCGCCCGCCCCGGCGCGTCGGAACTGCAGCTTCCTCCTCCACTTCCTTCTCGGCATCAGGGGGCTCCGTGGCCTTCTTCCGCCCGCCTCGGCGCGTCGGAACTGCAGCTTCCTCCTCCACTTCCTTCTCGGCATCTGGGGGATCCGTGGCCTTCTTCCGCCCGCCACGGCGCGTCGGAACTGCAGCTTCTTCCTTCACTTCCTTCTCTGCTTCGGGGGCCGCAGCAGCAGCAGCCTTCTTCCGCCCGGTCCTGCGCGTAACCGCGGGGGCGGGGCCCTGCTCTTCCTCCTCCGCCGCCGCCACCGCTGCGTTGCGCGCGGACCGCCTAGTAGCGGCGGGGGCCGGTCCCGGGCCCTCATCGGCCGAGATGGAGACGGAGAGCACGGTGCTCTCCCCGATCTTGATGAGGTCTCCGTGGGAGAGCGGGGCGGGGACGGTGGGCACGAGGGGCGCCCCGTTGAGGAGGGTGCCGTTGGAGGAGCCGAGGTCGGTGACGGCCCACCGGGCCGCGGGCGGCTGGAGGAACTCGACGGAGAGGTGGCTCTGCGACGCGCCCGCGTCGCGCACGGCGAGGTCGTTGCCCTTGGCGACGCGGCCGACGCGGAGCGCTGCGCCGGCGCGGCCCCGCCGGGTCTCACCCTTGCAGGGGCCCTTCTGCACCAGGAGCGTGAGCACAGGCTGCGGATCCGCCATCGGGGGGGGCGCGGCTCGGAGGTCGGAGGTCGGGGAGGAGAAAAGGATTTCAAATTTTCGGGCGGTGAATCGTGGGTGGGGGGAAGGCCGGATTTCGAAATTTGGAGTCTCTCTCTGGCGATTTGGCAGGCGAGAGCGAGGGAAGATAGTGCTGTGGCCTGGTGGGGCCAACAAGCAGTGAAAGAGAGCGGGGTGCCAACAAACCGGCCACTAGAGGCTCCTGCTCCCAAGCCGCTAAGTTCTAGATTATCTTGGTATTGTTTTCACACTTTTATCTCCAACAAATGAAATGCAATTACTGTGGCTTGCTTGTTTCTAATGGACAAGGGGAGTAAATGCAATCGAGATTAGCCATGAAATTATAAAAGAGGGCATAAGAATTCATCTAAAGAGCAACAAGACAAGCTATGGACACAGCCACACAGGGCAGTGCCACCGTAGGAATCCTCTGAAAATGGAAGGCTAACACGAGTACCGCAGGTTAACTCGTGCATATTTTCTCAGCAAACCCGAGTTATCAGAAAGGGCATCATAACACAGAATAATCGTGGTTGCAATTTGAGGTGGCTCAAGGGTTAAAACATGAACCATGTACAGTGACTATTCCTTAGCTTAGCTAGTTGCATTGATACGCTTGCAAAAGTAATGGGAAGAAAGTAAATAAAGCGGAATAATTCTTCAAATGATGTTGCAGAATTTCGTTGTTCATCATACCCCAGCATCTTCTATCCATGCCAGTCCAAAATATTGAAGTCTCTGGTGGTATTGAGACCTGTGCGCAGAAGAATAACATGTTCTTAAACGAGCACTAGTAGCAAGGAAAAAAAACTGAGTAGCATGCAGAATGGGGAACATGTTACTCAACCTCAATGGCAGCTACTGCAGCTTGAGCAGTGCATCCCACATAAACTTGAGCGATAATCCAAATTTGCAGGTTGCAGTTTACATCGGCTGTCAGCTTCTCCACATTTGATGTGTGCTCCACGCTCAGAAAAAATATTAGTGAACTTGAACATCGTCTTCAGCTAAGTGTTCCGATAGCAGTAGTTACAAGGATGCATTAACTCAGAGCATCTATCTTCTTGAGGGAAAACTAAGAGCATCTTCTTTGGCCATACTTCATAGCATTAGTCACAAGCCATGATTATAGCATTCTAACCTCATCCATTCTAAAAGCCTAGCTTCCTTTTCCAAAACTGCCGTCTTGCCAACATCACTCCCAAGTTGATTTTGAAAAAAATCAGAATATGCTGGAGAACTATCAGATGCAAGATCAGAGAGAAAACTTGGGCTTCCGAGGTACTGACAAATATTTGTCCATTCCAATTTCCATACCATTTCGATACCAGCCTTTTTTGTACCTTCCAGCCGAATTCTGCAACATAAAATGCAGTTGCAAGCTGCAATTCCTGGCTGACACATCTATGAAAGGAAGCTGCTATGAGTCATATTCAAATCCCTGCAGTTTCATTTATAATTAGACATAGGTTCTTTTTGTTATGGAAATCACATACAACGCTAGCAAACACTGATGCTGATCAATACTAACAAATTCCAAAACATATAGAGGTGGGGCATATCAATATCAATGCCCCATACAATCACAATTTTGGGAATAAAGAATCATTTCATCCTTTGATTCGGATAGCTGAGATTGTAGGGATTCCCACATGCACCAACTGGAACTAAACAAACTATTAGATCTTCCCAATTGAGCAGCTCATATAGGTGGGATACTGGGATTCGTCAATCAACATAAATACCCAAAGACAACAGGCCAGCCATCCACCTGCAGAGTGTGGCCTGACTGATTAACTTCTTTACAAAACCCTTGTGATACCAGTGCAATTACATATTTCTGTACCATTCAGATAAAAATTCTACCAGAATGTAACATCTATTCTAATAACAATTCTTAAGTAGGATATAACAAGACATGATGCTGATTACTACAGTGAGCATAATAATTACTTGCATATGGATTAAGGTGTATTTGTACAATAAATTAATTAATAATTAACACTATTTTAGATATAAGCATGAAAATCGGAAAAGAAAACTGACATTGACCCCATCTATCAGTAAGATCCCAACAATGGGTACCACCAGTTGCCAGTCAGCAATAACTGGCCAAAAGCCACACATGCTTAGAAGTCTTTATAAGTGGATTACTACTGTCAATAGAAAAATACAATGGTACCCAATGATGCAAAATCAAATAATTAGTCATCGTAATTTTCTACAGAAATGGCAATAGGACACCTGAACTAAAATTCAAATTTGTGCTGTGTATGATAACAGTCAAGTGTAGGCAGAATGAAAACAGTTACCTCCTCTGGATCAGTAATCCTCTATATCTGCATGAAACTGGAACATGAACTTCAGACATAATCAAGATACCACTTGGCTCTTGGCTGAAAACTGCAAACTGTATCTTTGGCATAAGAATACTGCAGTGATGCTCAGGTATTATCACCAGCATTTCCTTCTTTATTGCTTTGTAAGTCATTCAATCCCCAGAACAATTCAACTAAGCAAGATGATCGTCCCCTACAAATTCTATTTTAACTTAGCCAGAAAATTATTCGTCATCAGAAGCATCCAAAAGGTCAGCATTCCTACTAGACTGGCCTTGACCAGACTGCCTACACCGACTCTTTTTCTGTCCTCTCCTTCTCTTTGCCTTAGGTTTCTCTTCAAGATCCCTCACCCCACGTCTCTTATACATCTTAAAGCTAACATGTCTCTCCTCTGCCATCTTTCTCACCTTCTCAGTGATTTCAGCAGCAATCTGACGGTTGTAGAGCTTCTTCAATCCCTTCATCAGCTTTGCGAATGTGTCAGGCTGTGGCATCAGGCCTGCCTCAAGCATGTCTAAGCAATACAAGCAGGCCTCCTTGACATGTTTCTTAGCGTACAATGCATGGATCCAGATGGTCCATGCACTCACATTTAGCTCACAGCCTTTGGCAACAATACATTCCCAAACATCCTTCGCAAGCTCAAGTTTCTCATCTCTGACCAGCGCATTGAGGAGGTCCTTCAGCACTCCATATTGTGGTGCAACAAAGAGCCCTCGTCCAGTCATGTCCTTAAAATAACTGCATGCCTCAATCAGTGCCCCCTGCCCAACAAGCCCACTAACCATGATAGCAAAAGTATCAACCCCAGGACTAAGGCCACTATTTTCCATCTCGTTCCACAATGACATGGCCTGCTTGGTCTCCCCAAGCTTGCAGGCCAACCGAATCACCACATTGTATATCTTGAGGTCTGGTGGACACCGGCACTCCCTCATCCTCTCCATCAGTTCCAAGCACTCCTCCAGCTGTTCCTTCTTCTCATGCGCCACAAAGAACCCATGGTACACGGCGGCATCCACCCGCAGGCCTTCCCTTGACATGGCGTCCAAGAACTCGTACCCCTGGGATATCTTGCCAGCCCTGCAAAACGCGCTAACCAGGGTGCCGTACGTGACGGCATCCGGCGCGCAACCCTTCCTCCGCATTTCCACAAACACCCGCATGGCCTCATCGACCCTCCCCCTCGCGCCAAGCCCCTGCATCAGGGTCGTGTACGACACCGCGTTCGGCGGGCAGCCACGCCGCTCCATCTCCCGCGCCAGCTCGAACGCGTCCTCAAATCTTCCGTCCGCGACGAAGCCAGCGAGCAGGGTGTTGAAGGCGACGACGTCGAGTGCGACATCCGCGGCTTTCATGCGAGCGAGCACGTGCTTGGCCTCGTCGAGCTTGCCCTGGCGGCACCACCCGTAGAGCAGGGCCGTGTAGTGGCGGAGCGAAAGCGGGAGCCGGGGCTGGAGCTCCTCGACAAGCTGCTCGGCGGTGGCGACGTGGCCGGCCTTGGAGAGGGACTCGAGGAGGGAGAGGAAGAGGGCGGGGTGGTCGTGGTCGGGGCGGGCGGAGAGCAGCGAGAGCGCGAACGGCAGGAGGCGCGGTTGCGGGAGGCGACGGATGATGGGGCAGAGGAGGGAGGGGCCGAGGAGTTGGGAGGGGAGCGGCGCGAGGAGGGACGGGGACGGCGCGGAGGAGGCGCGGGAGAAGGACTTGGCAAGGAGCGCGAGGGAGGACGGGAGCGGCGAGGGCAGCGACGGGAAGCACCAGTGGAAGAAATGCAGAGCGAGGGAGGAGGAGGCGCCGCAGCGGCGGAGGACGGCGTCGAGGAGGTGTGGCGAGGAGGGGTCGAGGCCCGAGGCGGACAGCGCGGCTACGAGCCTCTGCGGGTCGGAGTGGTGGAGGCGAAGGAGGCGGTACGCGTGCTCCGCGGAGGAGGCCAGGCTGGGATCGCCGGCGGCGGCGGTGGAGAGGCCGCGGCGAAGGGGAACGGAGAGGAGGCGCCGCATGGTGGGTCCGTGGGCCGTGGCGGGGGGTGGCGGTCTGGCAGACGAAAAGCGCTCGACGAAAATATCGGCGACGTCCAAACAAATTTTGTATTCTGCCATACTGGGATGCTTAATTCACAAACGAAATGCTAAAATTTGATTGTATTAGGTGATGCTTTTGTGCCATTTTCAGCTGCAAATTGCTGTTCCTAACTACACCTGTAAAATCTGCCTCCACTTCAGTTCTGCAGTGTTCTCGATCAGCTGGGTATAGCATTCGATTTCTTGGACCAATTATGCACCGCATCTTTACAAACAAACACAAAAAAGCATACTCGGGATTTGTCTTCTATACTAAGTGCTACTTTAAATAAGCAACGAGGCACACGCTAATAGCGCAGCTAGGGTAATATGATTTTTTTTCCAATAATACTCTCTCCGCCATATTGTTTAGTTCATGCATGCAGAATAGAAGGAATTCAGTAACATTGAACATAAGCAGGGCATACGTGGAGCTTAGAATGATCGCGCGCGTGTATACGCAGGGGAAGTTACAATTGAGTTGCCAGCCAAGTGACTCGAAAACAATATACAGTACAGATGTTTTGATCAGGTGTCAATTCCCACCAAATAAAAAAACAAATCATGGTTTTTTTATAAAAAAAAACAAATCACCAGTATACAGCAGCGGGTACATACTCCCAAGTCCCAACGCAAGTGGCAACAAAAATGCTCGACCTTGTCCAGTTTATGGAATTTATGCACGTGAGCTCATCAACTTACTAGCTAAGTGAACAATAACACATCCTTTGCCCCTTATCCTACCTAGTCTACCCGGCACAAGATTTGCGCTACAGGCCCTCAACAACAACAGCAGAACCCATCTCAAATAACCTGATGGCATCAGCTGCTTGCATGTACAGGGCAAGTTACAACTGATTCCACTCTTCCTCGGATGCTGCGATCATACTGGACGGGTGCATCAATTGACACCATTTTTTCTTTCCAGTTTTATTGCTTCATAAGACTTGACGACCTCCTTGAACTTCTCTTCTGCACCCTCTGCGACAGAAAAAATGTTCATGGTATTAGCAACTGCACTAGGAATCAACCACATGAGAAGAAACAAGGTGTCCATCAACAAAAGGAGATGTTTGAAGCACCTCTATCATCTTGATTCTGATCAGGATGAACCTCCATTGCTTTTGTTCTAAAAGCAGTCTGCAGCAGGTGAAGCCTTAGTCAGATAACAAGACCACATAGATAAAATGATGATATGTGTACCCCAAAACCCAAAATCCTGCCAATTTTTGGGATCGTACTACCCATATACTGTGCCTCATTATCACTATACTGTATAAATCCTTCACCCTTTGAATTCACAAATGTAGCTATTATTTTTGGTTGATAATATGAATCAACCCGATAATCCATCTAGTAACTAACTAAAGAACTGTGTGTAGGCCCCAAGGAATTTCCAGTAGACTGGTTATCAAATGAAAATGTTGGGAGACAAAAGAGTGCATAAGTATTTCGGTAATCCACTGTCTCTTGATTAAAGAAAATGAGAAAACAGTTCAACCCCTTTTATTAAAACACATGGTTCTTGTTGGTCTCATAATCAACTCCTTTTATAAAATTGAAACAAAGTGAAAGATGAATGATTTTGTTAATGAACTTGTCAAGAAAAACTAGATGCTTTGTAAAAAGCAGTAACCTCAACCATTTAATGAAATGTGAATCCCATGGAAACCTTCACTGTCCAAAAGGTCCAATAAGATTTAAATGGGTAAAACTTGCAGATAGCTACTTTTAGGGATTGAGAGTAGTTAGATATTTGATTTGTAAAGAAAGAGTTGTGGTGGAAAGTTGCTCAACTACTGTAAATTCCAGCTGATCGTGCTAGGTGAGACAACAAGTTCATAAATACGAAAATGCAGGGCACAAGAAAACAATAGTACGGCTGATAAAAGATTGCATTACCTTTACTTCTGCATCCGTATATGGTGTTGCTCGTGATCTACAAAGGAAGAAATGCGATTTGTCACGAGAAAATATAATAACTGTACGAGATCTAGCAAGCAGTAGATATTTTTTCAAAATTCAACAAAGGCAGTTGATTCATCGAAACTAGGGATAGCAATATCATTTTGTCCAAAAAAATCAATTTCAGATCACAATTTCTTCCTTCAAATCAAGAACAATGGACTTTCAAAAAATGTACAGGAAAGTTGTTGTGCCACAAGAAAAATGAGGTAAAGATCGTACAAAAATGTAAAGAGAAACTGCTGTGTTACAAGATAGCATTTCTTGATAAATTAAGTGCAAAGGAAATCAATTGAATCACTCAGGAATATGTAATTAGAGACAAGGACTGACCATGAGTCCAGACAGTCTACCATGTAATAACTAGATTAACAGATGAGCACAAAAATTGAACCTACCTGTCAAGACCAAGAACTGCATAATGATGTGACATAGGATAAACCCTAGGTCCTGCCGGTGTATAAGTCCGTCTAGTTTTATGTTCCGAGTGAGAAGTGTCAGTCTGCCAATACCAATCATCCCGAGGGATGTAATTGTAGCCACCAGGTGGGCCATTCTCCCTCCAACTTTCATAACCTCTCCTAAATTTATTCCTCTCTCTGTTGAAAACACTTTGCATGTGCCTTATTCTTTGCTGAGAAAAATTAAGGAGACAAAAAGTCAGCATGCTGTCAGGCTAAAAGTAATAAAATAGTATTGATGTAAGTTATGCATACTTAGGTTCTGAAGCTTAACAGTAACATATGTATGGTAGCAGCAAGAGTAATCTCAAATTTCCAGCTATGCATTCAGGATAAAAGCACCACACTTGCGTTGGATATACAACAAAAAAACAAGATTACGAATATATGTATAAACTTACAACTCTCTCTTGTTCCTCCTCATATTCCTGCTGCATACGCTGATAATATCTTTTCTTAGCTTCCTCACTGAAACTTCCACGACTTGAGTTGTTACTTGTATACCTCCAAGATGATGTCGTTTGCATTTTATTTAGCTTTTGAAGGAAAAAGGAGCATATAAGTCTAGTTTCAAATAGTCAATACAATCAAGTATAAGAGTAGGACAGAACAAATGAAAATGGATCAAACACGAAATTTTAGTTGACTCTATGACTTCCCGAGACAGAGGGCTCATCAAAAACCTCCTCAAACAATGGGTTTCTTGGCATATATTAGGGAGCCGAAAGACAGCAGAAAAAACGTTTTTTCCCTTTGCAAATAGTTTGACTAAGTGGAATTGATCATGGGAAGAAGGCCTGATGGGAACCAAACCCTATTGGCCTATTGTAATCATCTAGAGAATATATTATTAAAAGCCTCACATAGACACATAGTCAATATTAAGCATAGAAGGATGGTTCATAAGAGGGGAAAACTAACAATTATAGCTGCAACATCATATTCACCTAACAATCCTCTATTTTTGCCTACAAACATCAAGCGAATAGAATAGATTATGACCATAGACAGACCCGAACATGATTTTGAGATTTCAATCAATTGCATTGCACTTGAGACAAGTTAAAAATCGACAACTGAGGATATATATATTTTTCTCCTTGGAGCCCTCATTAAAATAACAACATGAGTTTGCGCTAGCGCTAGGACAACTAACAAATTAGTAACCAGTAACAAAACATAGTACCTGAGTGTAGAACCAGTCCACACTTCTGCGAACTTGAGTAATCTGGAGTTTCACAGGAATGAGAAACAAAAGGTCAAATACATGAAATCTGCACCACAGCTAAATAATACAACAAACAAAAGAACCCAGAGCAAGTAGATATCACAAATACCATAACACCCAAATTGCTGACCACTTCGCATTACTGGGCAAATCTTAGAAACCAAACTACAAGCATGTTAAGCAAGGCTCCTGCCTACGCATAAGGTTTTCACACTAGCAAGTTACTATCGTAGGCTTGCAAATGATAAAACTGGATCACCGGATACCAAATTGACCGACGGCTAAGCAAATTGTAACTAAGCCATAGGTAGAGGCGCAAAGCTAGGCTAACCACGGGAACTAGAAAAGCAAGCTAGACTGCCAGATATTCAGGACGCGATCATGTGGATAAGATCCTCAAGAAATTCTAACTAACTATAAGCATAAGGGTGCCCACCGCGAAAGTGGCGGTGGTGGCGCCGATGAGGCCGAAGATGAGTATTCCCCATGCCTTAGACGGTCGGCGCTCCTGCTCCCTCGGTGCGCCGGCACCCCCGCCGCCGCTAGGGCGGTCTGATTTATCCTCCTGCGGTTGCGGGGCCATCTTCTATGAGGCTCCCCCGCAGATTCTTCTTATCTCCCGATTCGAGCTCGACGGCGAGAGGCGCCGGCGACCAAGCTCATGCTTCCGCGATCCAATTCCTTCTCCTAGCCGCCAGCTCTCTCCCCGCTGCGCTGCAGCGTTGGGCGCGGCGACCACGAGGAGGACGAATTGGAGTTGGATTGGTGGCGGTGCTGCGGGGAGGGGACGGCCGGGGACGGGGAGGAAGAGGCGGACGACGAGTCGCGAGTCCTCGACCGACTCGTTGCCTCTCGCGCGTGGCGATGCGTCAGGGCGAGTGAACCGACCTGGGTTGTTTCGGCACACGATTCGGTCGCCCGTGTACCACTCCCACAGAAGCTCCGATTCCGCTCGAAGCCTGGCCACGAAAACTCCGAAGTCCCAACCGTGACTATCCATGTTGGCCCGCGCGTTGCAACGCGTATATGTTCAGTGTAGAAGATCGTGTGTTAATTAATTAATATTCGTACTGAAAATACACAATTAAGTTTTGACCAAGAAAATTTACTAAACGATATTATAATTTTGTAACAATTTTGTTGAAAATAGTCAGAAATTCCACCATGGCTGGCTCATATTGAAGGAGTGTCCAGTTTAAAAAAATATATATTGAAGGAGTGTCATCAAGACTACTAGACATGCCATGATTTTTTTCTTTCAAGACAATACAAACACTTCTACATTTCTATAAAAATACATGCGCATCTTATGATATCGGTTACAGGTATCATAAATACCACATTTTTCTTACTTTCGTTTGGAATTCTACCAAAACTTGACCATCATAAGCAAACAACAAATCAACATGGATATGGTATTTTCATGTCGATTAGAAGTTATGCAACTATCTTGTTAAAGAAACAAAACTTTTAAATTCTTATATGATTAGTTTCCTTTCACGAGCTTCATACAAAACCTTGTCATTTGTTAGGAAGTGAGATGATTTTTTCCAACTCATTTTGAGGAATTCCTATCCATGCCACATTCACTATTCTTCATATAGTTGGTGGGTTGCTGAGAAAAATTGCAGGCTCACTATAAGTTTGGGATGTGTTTGGTTTGTGCCACCTCCTAAGCAAGCCAAATTTTAGACATTATAAATTTGTGGCCATATATTTTACCGACTTTAACCACCAAAATGAACTAAGTGACAAACAAGGAAGCGGTCAAAACAAATTTAACATCCAAGCAGATGATGGTCAAAATTATAGTTAAAATCTAATTTGGCTAGCTTGGCACTAAACCAAGCACACTGATCTTCCAATGTACATTTAGTTCAACCCTCTTGTGAGGCCATGCCAAAATTTAGCATTGTCCCGGTTATTCAGGAAGTGTTTGGTTAAGAGTCTAGATTTGTTCACACCCAGACAACTTTGGTTTGTGCTCATGCGCAATGAGCAGAGAGCATGATATGCCATCTTCTTGTATTACCAATTTTCAGTTAAAAGATTTATTAAGCCATATATCTGGTTGCAAATTCGTTATAAATTCAATTCAATATTTGCAAATCAAGACTAGTGTTAAATAGTTTGACACTAAAAAGCATATGACATGTGACTCCACGTGTCATGCTCAATGTTTTGATATATTTTTGTATGGTTACCATCCATCCATACAATTAGTTACTCCTTCCATTTTAGATTTATGCTAAAACGATATACAATTAAGAGACTTAGTCTTGATTTTAGCTCGCTCTGCAACGTTTTAGGCCAAATTTTGTTATTGGCCAACCATGACCATGGACAATATTTGGTTGAGTAAATGACATGCCAAGTACAACAACTTGTACGGTGAGTGCAACTAGGTCATAGTTCTTGTAAAATGCTCAAACGCGTCACAATTATGTTTAAAGTAGTGCAATTGTGGTTAAAAGTAAACGATGGCTGAGCTGCCTTGCCACTCACCTCCAATGTGGATGGATCTTTGCAAAAAACACCCCTTGTATCTAACAAATCACCCGCACATTTATTTCCTTTTGTTCAGTTTCTATATCATATACGTGCGGCAAGGACGCCGGCACCATCGGTAGATCGCGCGAGGAGCTATAACCGCATCAGGCCAGACGGAAAAGAAGTTCACGGCTGCACAGCATTGGCGGCGGCGGCCACAAATCAAATGGCTCCTGTGCGTGGAGCGGCAGGTTCACTGCCTCCTGCCTACGGTGAGTGCTTTTGTTCTTTGATTAGTGATGGCCATGGTAATTAGCTCACTATGGTTTTAGTAATTGATGCATGGCCATGCCCGTGGATGTGCTGGCATATTAGATTTGATCTGTATAAACTATTTGCGATACGTTGTGCTTGTTGCACCCAATTATTTTGTCATTGAGGCCCTGATGATGATGAATTCAGTGTTGAGATGCACCATGGTGGGTTTTTCTGTGGATCTGGAAGCAATAGGACATGTGTCGATGACAAGGTTGATTGGTTTGACCATTGTGAATCTGATTCCTGATCACTGCTATGGATCGATGATTTTATCGAGGAGATGAGGCATCAAAAAATAGACAAAACTAAGTTTATTGGTTGTTGCCTGGAAAAGAAATCAATGATGGTCTGAGAAGGCTCAGGTGTGATGCTGGTACAAATAGTATGGTTGCTTTGGCTCCCTGGTTCAAAATTTTAGTTGTATATGTTGATCAAACTAGAAGAATTACATGTAGTCATGCTATATCATACCTAAGGCAATATAGAGCCTGATTGGTTTGTTGCCAAATTTTGGCATGCCAAAGTTTTGCCAAGCCAAAAGTTGGACAAGAAACTTGCCGATATTTTGGTAAGATAAGTGGGAGAGGTTGCTAAATTTTGGTAACAAACCAAACAATGGCCAAAATATTGGCTTGCCAAATCTCTAGCATGCTAAAATTTTGGTAGTGAACCAATCAGGCCCATAATTATCGCCTACAAGTAAGGGGGTGTTTGGATACGATGTGCTAAACTTTAACAGTGTTACATCGGATGTTCGGATGCTAATTAGGAGAACTAAATATGAGCTAATTATAAAACTAATTGCAGAACCCTGTGCTAATTCGCGAGATGAATCTATTAAGCCTAATTAATCCATCATTAGCAAATGGTTACTATAGCACCACATTGTCAAATCATGGACTAATTAGGCTTAATAGATTCGTCTCGCGAATTACACTCCATCTGTGCAATTAGTTTTGTAATTAACCTATTTAATACTCCTAATTAGCATCCAAACATCTGATGTGACGGGTGTTAAATTTTAACACCCTGTTGCCAAACAGCCCCTAATTATTATGGAATGGTCATTTCTCATCATCCACATTATAGGAAGCGTAGCCTTCCTTCAGGTTTACAGGGACTAATAACCAACAAGCCGGTTCCACGAGCACCTAGGTAGACTAGAATAATTGTTGTAGTAAATTTTTGTGTCTACTAATCTATCTTCAACTAATCATCCTCTAAATTTTAGGATATCCAGCCTACTCGCTGTAGCCAATAAAGAACCTCTGTCATGCATACATTTATGAGAAGATGTATGAAAATAAGCCAGCCTTGTTATGTCTGTTCCTTTGTATAAAAAAAATCTAGTTGTTTAATAATGAATTTTCTGTCAGGCTATCAGCAACCAACAAGATCGTGGTGGACTACCAGCTCCAGAATGTGTTTTCATTGCTACGCTTAGGATCAGGAGAGATGGTGCGCATCCTCCTCTAACTACAGGAACAAGGAAGGGAAGAGCAACAATTAGGAAGAAGGAGGCAGCACCAAAAAAGAAAATAATCAAGAAGTAGCAGTTTTTAGTTCAGCCGTGAAGTCGATGAAGTAATGAGCTTTGTTTTGTCTAACAAATTAAGGGGTTGGGTCTTATTTTATATGCAATATGGATTTAGCTTGGGGATGGAACATTTCATTGCTTTCTCTTTTTTTCGGGACATAAACATGCTTACAATTTTGCATTTGAGTTATGATTACGGACCTTTTGCATATTATTTACATGTTAAGTCATTAACAATTTGGATTACCCCTACTACTACTTGAGACAGCCACCGAAGTTAGCATGCAGCTGTTTTTTGCAAAGATGCATCTACGTTAGAGGTGACGTGGCAAGGCACCTCAGCCATAGAATTTACTTTTGACCACAATTGCACCACTTAATCATAGTGTGTGACACGCCTCTTTTTTAAGGGACATAAACATGCTTACAATTTTGCATTTGAGTTATGATTATAGACCTTTCACATATTATTTACCTGTTAAGTCATTAACAATTTGGGTTCCCCTACTACTACTTGAGAAAGCCACCCAAGTTAGCATGCATGTGTTGTTTTTTGCAAAGATGCATCCACGTTGGAGGTGACGTGGCAAGGCACCTCAGCCATAGAATTTACTTTTGACCACAATTGCACCACTTTAATTATAATGTGGCAAGGTACCTCAGCCATCTCAGCCATAGAATTTAAGTATTACGAGTATGACTTAGGCCTAGTTTGGTTATCCTGCTTATTTTTAGCACCCGTCACATCAAATGTTTAGATACTAATTAGAAGTATTAAACGTAGACTATTTACAAAACCCATTACATAAGTAGAGGCTAAACGATTGGTGGGATGGGTGAAGCATATTTGCAGGATAACTAGACTAGGCCTAAGTAAGCCACGTAATACACTAATTTCTATGGAAGTGAGCGTTAGGTCCTTCTCGTACTAACCCTAAACTGTTGTATTGTGTTTAGTCAAAAGTCAAGGGGTAATACTTCCAATGATTACTTCGCTATCGTGAAGTGACGCGTCATAAGAGAACGAGGATGTCCCCCTTTGTACGGTGCGATCCTCGAAATATACAATTTCAGGCTGACGTGTTTGACTTCCTCGCTACCTGTTTCCGAACAGCAGGAATC
>NC_028458.1:6599793-6660661 GCF_000263155.2 Setaria italica
TGGGCGGCGGCCGTTGGCGAGCGTGCGGCGGCCGGCGGGCGATCTGTTCGTCCGGTTTCGAGTGGGCGCGTGCGGCGTCCGGCTGGTGAGCGGGCGCGAGCGGCGGCTGGCGAGCGGGCGCGGGCGGCGGCCGGCGGGCGAGCGGGTGCGGGCGGGCGCCGGCGAGCGGGCGCGGCCGGCGGCCGGCGGGCGCGAGCTCCACCGCGGCCGGCCGGTGGAGGAAGAAAATACCTGTTAGTATGACAGGTGGGTCCCACGAACGGTGTTAACAGGAGAAGAAAACGGTGCTTGTCCCGTCTATAGCGATCTCTCCAACCAAACAAAAAATAGGATCATCCCATCCCATTCAACCAAACAAGAAATGGGATCATCCCATCCCGAAAAACTGGAACGGGACCGTCCCGTTCTACATTGTCTCCCAACCAAACGCACCCTCATATTTCGTCAGGGTTTGCAGCCCAGAGCCCCCGACTCGCCGGCCGGCCACGCCCCCTCCGATCCAACTGAATCGTTCTTTCCCGAACTAGCAAAACCTGCATCATCTGGCGGGACGGCCGCCGCCGCCGCCGCCGCCGTAGTCCACGAGGCCAAGATGCTCCGCTCCGCCATCTCACGCCTCGGCGCCCGCCTCCGCCTCCGCCTCCACCACGACCCCCGAACCCACCACCCTTCCCCGGTCTCTCCTCACCTCCGCGCCCTCTCCTCCCGCCGCGGCAAGCGGTCCTCCCCCACCGCGTCGCCCGCGGACACCGAAGACGAGGGCCCCCTGAGCGGCCTCTTCGTGCTCTCCCGCGACCCCGAGTGCCCACCGCGGCTGTTGGTAGTTCAGCCGCGCCTTCGGCCCGGGAGCCTCCTCGACACCAAGCTCGCCGAGGCGCTCAACCTCGCCAACTCCCTGGAGGAGCCCCGCGACGGCTTCTACCACTCCGAGTTTGGCGCCAAGGGCGCGCCGCGGCACCTCGTCGTCCAGAACCCCGCCTCCCGCGGCCGCTCACACGCCGGTATTCAGCTTTCTAGTGCTCCATTTCCAGTGCTCAGCTCGAGTGCTCTAGTGGCAGTGTTTTGAGTTGCATATCTAGTCGAGTTAGTTTTTGTCACGCTACGGATGTTTTAGCCTTTTTTGCATGCTCAATGCAGCGAGATTTTGTAAGAATTGCATACAATCCAGATTTAAGCTCCACCACAGTAATGTGCACTGGTAGTGACTCAATGCCTGCATTGTTTTCAATCAATTGTTCTCATCTGTGAACCAGACGGAGGTTGGTTATATTGGTTTCTGATGTAATCCTAACTGCATTAGGTGAGGCCGTAAGGTTAGGATATAGAAGCTGAAGATGTACTTACAGCAGATTTTTTTTTTCAAGTGATCTGATTGGATCATGTTTCTTACGTAGTAGTTGAATTTCTCGAAAGTGCCATCATGACTGTCTCGTGAGATTGCCTGCACTTATTTTGTTGTTAGTACTGTACTGTACGATCTGGTGTAGTATTTGCATTAGCGAAGTTACATAGACTGACATGTACCTCCAACATACCGTAAAAGTATTACAAGTTCGTAGAGGATTACATCGTGGGTTAGTTGATCCATTAGCTTAAAAGCAAATATACGCACTATCAACCAACCTCACAGAGGCTGCAAAGTTTTCTTTCACTCCTTTTAAAACTGCAGCTTGTTGCATTGCTCCCAGTTTTGCTCTGATTTTTGTGCATACCTACCTCAGAGTATGTAGATCCTGCCACTTTGTTTGATAAGAATAAGATAGAGGGTCAAAAGCTTGTGTTTCAATCAGTTGGCTTATGCAGTTGTGCTATTGTTTTGCTATTTGTTGTTGTTCTCTTTTCAACCTCTTTTCACAACTTTTTTTGAACTGTTTTTTGTGCATTTAAACTTCTGTCCACATAATTAGTCTACACATACTTATGGCTAGAACCACAAAAATCTATTGTAACTGACAGTCCGTCATGCCAGATACATATTTTGGACCTGGAACTGTGGATAATGTCAAGTGCTACCTGAGGGCATCAGAGTCAGAGGTGCACTTTCTCTGACCTTGTACATGAGTATGGCTGTGGTAGTTTATTCATAGACGATTGGTCACCATCCATTATTGTCCCTTCTCTGTGTTGGTGTTGCGCCTGCTGTTATAACTTACAGTGCTCAGACAATTCCGACAAAAATGCTACATTAAGTAATCTTTGCTTGCTTTGATCCTAGGAGGAAGATGTGGATGCAGTTTTTGTTAACACGATTCTCTCTGGAATCCAACAGAGAAACTTGGAGGCAAGTGCCCATGTTTTCTCTTTGTTTTCAAAGTTTACAATAACTTGCATTTGACTTTATGATCCAGAATTACACACTACCTTATTGTTTGTGTTAATACTTTGCTTAGCAGGTTGCCTGGGGAAAGCCAGTTTTGGACCGTGTTGGGCTTATAATTGAAATATTCAATGCTCACGCCGAAACAAAAGAAGCAAAGTTACAGGTGCTTGTTTGTCTAGATATATTACCCTGTCAAACCTTTGCAGGGTGGGTGTAGTGTGTATGAGTTCTCCTTGGACATACTATATTGATGAAATGGAACTGGACATGGTATTTGTTTAATTATTTACTTTGTCTATCACCTTCCACAGTCAGAGTTGGCAGCTCTCATGTACATGAAGACTAGGCTTGTCCGTGTACGTGGCCCAGGTGGAGCATTAACTTTTGGTCCAAGTGGGGAAGCTGAGGTTGTCAGTGCAAGAGGGTACGTTTCCTTTTGATTGCATCCAACATCTTGGATAGTAATTTGTTTCATTGTATGAATTTACACTTGTGTGTGTGTGTGTGTGTTTTGGGGGGGGGGGGGCATGACATGTATTTGGTTTCAACCTGTGATGTCAAATTCTTTTTAGTTTAAAAAATGATTAATTCTACTTAGCTGGTTTGACTGCACTGGTTCTGAGGCATCACTAGAGAAGGATGGAGGGAGTATCCTCATTTGCATATGTTTAGTTACCTAGTTGTTATTGCGTCATTATGAACTAGATCATGTACTTGCAGGCATAATTCCAACCTAGCCGCACAGATGCCTTTGGGAGAAAAAAGTATGTATAAGAGATATGCTTATTAGTTTTATCACTTGTATAATTTAATTTGGTGCATAAATTACGTTACATCCATGTGGCAACATGAGCTATGAGTTTATGACAAAATCCAACTTTGTGTGCCTGTGAATGTCATGCTTGTTGAATTGTAACTGTTTCTATTGGTTGTACTCTAGATAGAGTTGTAGGCTTGTAACGAATGCATATGATAAAAAATACAAGGGAGGGAGGGAGAGCACATACATTTCCTTCTTTAATTCCTGCAGTGGTCTAATGACCACAAACACCATTTTTTGTATGATTCACAATTTCACATATTCTGGTATAGTTGGGACTGATCTGTAATACATTATCATTGTTATTCTATTCTACTTTCCTTAATTGTGCTCATAATAAGGGAGGGAGGGAGGTTGCTGGTCGTCTGTTTTGTATCTGCTGTGTGTGTGTGTGTGTGTGTGTGTGTGTGTGTGTGAGAGAGAGAGAGAGAGAGAGAGAGAGAGAGAGAGAGAGGTTTGCCTGGTGCTCTGGTTGAGTCTTTCTAGACTCTTGTTCTTTTTATCTACCTTAATGAAATGACGCGCAGTTCTCATGCGTGGTTCGAGAAAAAAAAATTGTGCTCATAATAGGTTGATCATTCGTTTCAATGTGTTGATTCATTCATTTTGGTGACACAGATCACTGGTGCAATTAATGTTGGATGCACTGCTCATGCCACTATTGTATTGTTCAGGAGAGGAAGTGGGGGGCGGGGCTTCATGAGTGGTGCTGGTGAAACAGAGCTTCAACTACAACGGAGGAGGTGCTTGACAGTTGATAGATTAGAACTTATCTAAACTTGCAGCTACAACAATTCCTCATTTTTCTTTATCCACATCTCATCCAGAATCCAAGAACGTCGTGTGAAATTGTTAACTCAAATCGAACATGTACGCCGTACTAGAGCAATACAACGTTCAGGTCGGAAAAGGCATGGTGGCTCATTTGGTCAAGAGCTTGTAACTGTTGCAGTAGTTGGATATACAAATGCGGTATGTCTAAAATAGTTATTTCACCAATTTTGTCTCTGACAACTATATTCCTCCAGAATATCACTATGCAAAATATATTTGAGCTTTCTACAGACTTACTGAAGCCAAGTTATTTTATGCTCTTTTCATAGGGAAAATCTACACTAGTGAGTGCACTTTCTGAAACTGACCTGTACAGTGATGATAGGTATGCTGAAATTAGTTTTCCCTGCAGTCACTTACAGCAGGTATGGCCAGAGAAATCATGCTTCTATTTTGATGCAGGCTGTTTGCAACAGTAGATCCCCGCTTACGAAGTGTGATTCTTCCATCAGGGTAATGTAGAAAATTTTCATGCTGTTATTATATTGGTAAAGCTGATTGAGGTTCACACTTGTTCAGTACATAACGTTGCATTCTTCTATCAGGAGAAAAGCACTTCTTAGTGATACTGTTGGCTTCATCTCAGACTTACCAATACAGGTAGGTTTTCTCTTATTGCATTTGAAGTTTGGAGATCCATATTTCGAAACATTTTTTTAGGGGAACATATTTTTACCTTTGCACTTTGTACTATAATCGTGTGGTCAATGGAGTTGGTAGCAATTGTGTTACCTTGACACCAGTGTCCTAATTTTTTTGCTTAGTTTTTTTTTCCGAATCGGGCACCCGCATGACCACACCTGAGTTGGACACTTACACCAGCATCGTTGTCCATGTAAGATTTGGAGGTAGCAAATGGTCCATTGAGCAGCCGCCACAGCCTTATCTAAAACTGATATTGACCTTACTGCTAGTCTTAAAACGTCCATGGTTTTAATTTACGCCTAATTTCAAGAAAGAATTGGTCTGATTTTCTTTAGTTCCCTTTTACATAGCTGTCAAGGCGTGGCCTAGGTGTTGGTCGCATTGATGGTATTCGACAGTGATTTACTCATTTTATGGTTGAAGAGGGGAGGTGGAGGTAGGTAGGTAGAACTCTCGCAAATAAAGCTCGCCACACCTATGGACTAAAAGCTGGACTGAAAAGGTCTTTAGTCTAAAAAGAAAAAACACCTCCTATGGACCTGGAAACATACGCTGTTGTGCTTCATGGCAAAGAAAGAAGATATGAGAGGGAGGAGTCAAAAGGTAGCAGCAGAGGGGGTGAGCCCTAGTGTTCTGCCTTCCTTTATTTTCCTCTGCTCTTCTTCCTTCCAGCTTCCTCGTCCTCTTCCATCTCGCCACTGCTGTCTGCTACCTCATCACTGTTAACTTCTTCTATTTCCTCCTTGTCCTCCTATGCCACCTCATGGGATATGGCTTCATTGTTCTGACACCTATATGCATCAAGACAGTAAGCAGGCGCCATGTCTCAACAACTTGCTGCCTTGATAACCATGACCTTTTTTTTCTGCATGTTTGGCCCTTCCTTCAGCAGACAATGTCCTTCCTAAAAAGAGAGGAAAAATGAAAGTTCATAATTTTTTTTACCTCATCTGTATGTAGACTGTACCATGTTAAGCTTATCACTAACCTACTTATTTTGTTTCTCCAGCTAGTGGAAGCATTTCATGCCACCCTGGAAGAAGTGGTTGAAGCAGACATGTTAGTGGTGGGTTCTGTTACCTTTCTTATGTCGTTAGTCCATCTTGGAAGTCTTATGGCCGAACATGAAGTTGATGTAGTTTTTATTTCCTGGTTTGACAACAGACTTTTATTCAGCCATGTGTGTTTTACTTACCAGAAACTGCTTTGATTTTAAGATATAAAATGTTTACGAAAAATAATAAGAGAAGAGAACTAAGATCTCATTTTATCTTAATATGCATTGGTGCAGCATGTTTTGGATTCAAGTGCACCTAATCTTGAGGAGCATCGATCTACTGTATTGCAAGTACTGCAGCAGATAGGTGTTTCACAGGAGAAGATCAACAATATGATTGAAGTTTGGAACAAGGTACCTAAAGACGAGTTTTTTCTTGGCAGTTGACAATGGATTGTTGGTTTGGGTTTCCTTATATCATGATGTTTGTCTGTTGGGGAATTTCAGATTGATCTCGTGGATGAGAATGCTGCATCTGATGGGGTTGAAGATGAGATCTTCCTGACTGAAGGTGAAGAGGAGGATGACATGTTCTCTGAAGATGGCGTTCCATCAGAACAATCATCTTTGGATTCCTTAGATGATGGAGCAGATTCAGAATATTTATCAGAAGAAAAATTCGAAGATAACAATGATGAAGTATCATCTAAAGAGTCATCTGAGATGAAAGCAATGAACCCAGATTTATCATCGAAAGAATGTTTTGGAGAGCTTTGTGTCCCAGATGCAATTGGATACCCTTTGACACAACAAATGCCCAGTTGTCATGTGAAAACTTCTGCTGTGACAGGGGTAGGATTGCAAGAGTTGTTGGCATTGATAGATAGGAAACTGACTGAACAACAAAATGTTGTGCAAAGAAGCTATGGGCCTTTCGATAGAAAATGGAGACCTTCTTCCTCTATGGATGGCGAAAAGGCTGCAGAACAATAGGTATGTTGTATCTTATTTTCCCCTGTCCATTTAGTGCTGAGATCAATAGCAGTATACCACTCGGTTTCTGAGTTTGCCTCCAGTAGATATGGAAATTATGCAATGCTTTTGGATATGCACTTATGCATGTTGTACGACTTATATCAACCATCATTCAAAGAGTATCTTGATATTCTTTCTGCATAACTTTTGCATCAGAAAGGTTGACAAGAAATGCACTGAGGAACATGAATTCTGATCAAAGCAAGTCACTTAACAGATTGATGAGTTCCAAACTAATCCACCAGTATTGTAAAGAATGTTTCTGGTGCATTTATGGGAGGATAGTACTTCAATGTTTGTCCTCATGTTTCTTGTTAGCCAGATTCTTATATTTGATGGCCACCTTGTCACTACCCTAACTATGCCTCTGGATGAAGAGTCCCTCCCTACAGAAATCCTGCACTCCAAGGATTTAATGATATTGTTTTACACCAGAAAAATGAAGTCCTTTACATTTTATTTACTATGGTAATTATGGTAAATTCCTACATTTTTTGGTGACCCAGATGGATTCTGACTCACGTGTGTGTATCAAAGCAAAACTAGTTTCAATGCAAGATAAGTTCTTGGTTTGTTTAGGATCAACCAAAACCATCCCCAAACCAGGTAACGATAGCGTAAACATTCACATATACCAGCTCTGGTTCTGGCTAAGTTTATTTATGACCAGCCGAAGCTAGGAAGTGTGCTTTCGAACCCTGTGTTTAGCAATATAAATGGTTCTCATCCAAAAGCAATATCCTATATATATTCTGATATGATTAATAACGGGAACCTTCAGGGAGAAGCTGACATGTTATGCATAATGAAAGAGTTACATTGCTGTGGCACACTAAGGTTGGAGTTCAGCATTTTGTTTTTTATATGTTCACGCATGTTCAGCACATAACTGTTTTTGCAAGGTTGTTTTGGTTGTCTGAGGAGCCCTGCTGCTTTCTGTCTCGAGCTTTATTCTTGGATTATTGGGCATTAACTGTAGCGAGAATTCAGGAGAGTCGCCTAAGAGCTAAACAACCATGCTAAGTGCCTTAAGATCGCAGGTCCTACCTTAGATCTTGAAGAATTGTGATTCATACGGTGAATAAAGACGTTCTTACTGTATATATGTGAAGCTACTATCCAGTAGCTTGGAAATTCTGTACAACGCCCCGCTCAAGAAATTAGTGCCAATACTACTACTACAAAAATTATAACTGAGCTTATATCGAGATGACTATTCTCAACTGTTAAATTTTGGAAAGAAAATAGAAAATCATTCTCTTTTCTGGAGCATTCTCAATTGCTTGGTGCATGTATATCAATGGCGTTTTTTGCACAACTTAGGGGGTGTTTGGGAGGAGAGGGCTAAACTTTAGCCCTGTCACATCGGATGTTCGGATACTAATTAAGAGGACTAAATATAAGCTAATTACAAAACTAATTGTAGAACCCCTAGGCTAAATCGCGAGATGAATCTATTAAACCTAATTAATTCATCATTAGTGAATGGTTACTGTAGCACCACATTGTCAAATCATGAACTAATTAGGCTTAATAGATTCGTCTCGCGATTTAGCCTAGGGGTTGTGTAATTAGTTTTGTAATTACTCTAGATTTAATACTCGTAATTAGTATCCGGTGTTTTTAAGGTGCTCTTAAGGTGTCGCTTAGGCAGCAAGGCGGTGGTGGCTCGCCTCGCCTAAGGTGTCACCTTAGGGGGTGTTTGGGAGACAGGGGCTAAACTTTAGCCCTGTCAAATCGGATGTTCGGATACTAATTAGGATGACTAAATATGAGCTAATTACAAAACTAATAGCAGAACCCCTAGGCTAAATCGCGAGACGAATCTATTAAGCTTAATTAATCCATCATTAGCGAATGGTTACTGTAGCACCATATTGTCAAATCATGGACTAATTAGGCTTAATAGATTCGTCTCGCGATTTAGCCTAGGGGTTGTGCAATTAGTTTTGTAATTAACCAATATTTAATACTCCTAATTAGTGTCAAACATTCGATGTGACAGGGGTTAAATTTTAGCTCCCGTGTGCCAAACACCCCCTTAACCCGCCTAGGTGATTAAGCGGTGGTAGCTCGCCTCACCTCTCAGCGTTTTAAAAATCATGAGCACTACTACCTCCCTTAATATATGGCATCATTAACTTTTTTTCATTCATTTGACTTTTCGTTCATCTTTTATAAATAATTGTAGTATTAGATCTAATGACGTTTACTTTACCAACTAATTGATTAAATAAATAGTTAGTTTGAGAAATGAGTTTGTAAAAGAGAGAAATGCGCTGCTATCTGTTACATAAAGATTGCTATGTGCAGAGGAGACTCGTCCGTCATAAATTTGGTTTTACGGGGCTGTTTGGTTCTCTAGGACCTTCTAAAATTTACGTCACATCAAATATTCGGATATTAATTAGAAAAATTAAATATGAGCTAATTATAAAACTAATTACACAGATGGAGGCTAATTCACGAGATGAATCTATTAAACCTAATTAATCCATCATTAGCACATGTTTACTCTAGCATCACATTGTCAAATTATGAATTAATTAGGCTTAATAGATTCGTCTCGCAAATTAGTCAGTCTCCATCTATGTAATTAGTTTTGTAATTAATCTATATTTAATACTTCTAATTAGTATCTAAACATTCGATGTGACAGTAATTTTAGAAGCGACGAAACAAACACCCCTACTTCGCGACCGCTATGTTCTGCGATGGGACGGCCGATTCAAAAAATTCAAACTGTTCGACAGGCGACAGTGTACTGTCAACCCAAGATGCCCCCAATTCCATAATTTATTCAACAATCGGTAACGCATCATACATAACAATCCAGAATTTTAATTGCATCTACCAATTAACAAGCAAAAGATAACCCCAACATCGAATCAATCCACATTTCAGCAAACACCTCCCGCCTTATGGTCATGGGCCTCGCCGAGATCCTTCAGCACCGGCGGCCATTGCAGCATCTCGCACGGGTACACATCGCCCAGCGGCCGCGACACGTCGGCGTTGCGCCACAGCCGTTGCAGCCTTCCCGTCGTGCGGTCGAGCGCCACGACCCAGTCGGCCATGACGAAGAACAGGGTGCCGGTGGCCTCGCAGAACGCGGCGAAGCTCACGAGCTTGCATCCGCGGAGCTGGTCCGACATCTTCGCGGAGAGCTTCATTTGGGCGAGGTCGCCGACCAACGCCGGGTGCATCGACGCGCGCAGGTTGACGTGCTGCTGCTCCGCCCACATCCCAGGGGCTTCGAGAACCCACTTGACGAGAGTAAGCTGCTCCCGCATCGCGAAGAAGCAGAGGCGGCCGTCCGCCGTCTTTCCGATCCAGTGGTTGCCGTCGTAGAGTTTAGTCCCGGTGTTGGGAAGGGGCACCGCCGACAGCTTCATCTTTACCGCTTCGACGACCATGATATACTTGTCTTCGACCTGCAGTTTGTACACGACATCGCCGATGACCACCGACGGGCCGCGGCGGACGACCACTTCCCGGTTCACCGGGCCGGTGGCGGCCTCCCAACAGGAGGAGGCCGATGAGTAGACGAGCACCTCGAAGTGGTTCGGGTCGGCGCCGAAGAGGACGACGACGACGCGGAACGCGGAGCCTTCCCCAGGGACGAGCACGGAGCACGCCACCCTGTGCCCGGCGGTGTAGAGCGACGGCACCCGCACGTGCGTCTTCTCGAGCGGACTGCAGACAAGAAGCCTGAGCTCGCGGGCGGAGGCGGGACCGAGCTCCCGCAGAAGAAGACGCCGGCCGCGGGAGTCGGCGAGGACGGCGCCGCACGCGGGCGGCACCGGGAGGGAGCCGACGCCGAGGGCGACGCCCGCCGTGGGCACGAATGGGGGCAGCGGCGACGGGCCGTAGTTGAGGAAGAACCCGAAGTGGTGCGGCGGCGCGGGGAGGCACGCCGCCCCCGCCCCGGCGACGAGGCGGCGCCAGCGGCGGCACACCGCGGCGCAGCGCACGACGTCGCGCGGCGGGGGAAGCCGCTTGAACACCTCCAGGAGCATGTCGTCGGGCAGCAGCGCCGGCGCCGACTTGCCGTCCTCCCCCGCCCGCTCGGTCTCCGGCACCGGGCGCGTGCGCGTGCGGCGCGCGGAGTCGAAGCCGCGCGGCGGGGACCGGGAGCGCTTGCGGCGGACGACGAAGGATGGCGGCATGGCGCGGCGGCGCGGTGGGGTAGTTAGGGAATCGGGCGCGATAATGCCGCGGCGGGGGGGAGACGGGAATTGGAGTGCGGCGGTTTTAAGGAAGGCGAGGAGGCGGCAGCGAAATTTTGGGGGGCGCGCTTGAGTTTTCGGCCGCGGGCGCGGCGCCATTGTGGCTTCCCTCGCACGCGTCCGCCTTCGCGGTTGGGGTTTTCCTTTCCCCTCCCAATTTTTGGCCGCCTCCAGGGCCGCCAGTGCCTGTTCGTTTTGGAGATGTGTTTCTTTTCCGCGTGTGGGTGGGTGGGAACGGGGGAATGGCGCCGGGCCGCCGGCGCACGGGGCTCAAAATTTTGGGGGGAGCAGAGAGCGCGCGCGCGCGTGGGTGGCGCGGGGCTGAACGGGCCGGCAAATTTTGGGGGAGACGTGACGAGTTTTTTCGCCGGGAAGGCCAGACATGGCGGGATTAGCGGGAAGGATGCACATTCGTTAACCAAAATTAGCGGCCCACTCCCGCCGGATATGCTTGTCGAAATGGCGATACTGCCCTTAAAGGAAATGGCGGTTGCACAGTGCGCTTCTGGATTTTTCGGCCGGAAATAATGGTCATTTTGGATAACGATGAAGTCGGGAAAGGTGAAGGGGGTAATTGTGGAATGGAAAATAGGTGAGGGGAGGGCTGCTCTTTCCTTCCACGTCCCGGTTCCTGAGGACTCCAGGGATCCTCCACACTGGGCTAATTCGTGAAACGAATTTATTAAGCCTAATTAATCCATCATTAGCAAATGGTTACTGTAGCATCATATTGTCAGGTCATGGACTAATTAGGCTTAATAGATTCGTCTCGCGAATTAAACTCCATCTGTGCAATTAGTTTTGTAATTAGCCCATATTTAATACTCCTAATTAGTATCCAAATATCTGATGTGATAGATGCTAAACTTTAGCGGGTGGTATCCAAAACACCCCTTAAGCTTTGCGATGAACTTTAAGGTCTGACAACCTTATTGCTCTTGTCATAATGGCTATGGTAAAGAAAAAACCTTAAGGTGTAGCTTATGTCCCCATCGTGTCTGTCCATAGGGCGACCGCAATGTGCACGAAAGTAGTCCATGGATAAATATTATATTACATTTAATCATCTAGTGCTATTGTGCAAGTAGTTCATATGAAGGGGATAACAAAAGTCACCCATCGTCGGTGTTCTAACCCAGTAACCTACTGAGGGGTATCATGAAGTAGTAAATTGGTTGGTGGGAAATCGTCGGACCTGAAACTTGAAGGTAAAAACGAGGACACAAGATACGGATTTATACAGGTTCGGACCACTAAAGTAGCATAATACCCTACGTCCTGTTTTGGGGTATTGTATATTGCGCCCTGCGCTTGGGTGTTATTTGGTATTGAGGATTTGGTCCTCTGTTGTGGTTCTACGAGGTCTTCACCTACCAATCTAGGGACCCCTGCCCTCCTTTATATACTCAGGGGGCGGGATTACTAGTCGGTTACAAGGTAGGAGTCCTAGTAGGATTACGTAGGAATCCGTCTTTTTCCTTCACTGGGGATCTATCCCCGATAAGCCTTCGAGCGCTTCATAGTCGAATGCAACAACCTTGAGTACTTTTCAGATTCTCGCCGAGTACTGTTGGTGCTCTTCGAGTACTTTATCTGGCTGAATTTTCAAAGTTCCTTAAAGCTGTCATGAGGCTATGGTGTGCCCAAGCCCTTGATTGTCTTGATTTTGTAATCTTCATCTTTAGAATGTGATATGGAACGCGGCGGAAGTCGCACTCCATATGGAGTAGCCCCATGCCTTAGGTTGAATCGAAGAATCAGACTGAGGGTTAATAAAATCTTGAATCTTCTTCTTTCATCTTGAAAAAATCAACTATTGGGTGTAGCTTATCAGCCCCCGAGCCTTGGAATGATTAATTAATCAATCTGAGAGTCTTTAGTCTTCACACAAGTCATCATCCGAGTAGTTTACAACGTCTAGCCCCCAAGCTTATGCACCAGGTGAGCCGTACGAGCCACGTCGAGTAGTTATTGGTGCTTAGCCCCCGAGTTTGAGAGCTAGCGAAGCTACCGAAAATATTTCGAGTAGTAATTGGCGCTTAGCCCCTGAGCTTGCAAGCTAGCTGAGCCCTAGGTATGCTGAGGGTCCTGGAGAGTCATCGTCGAAACGTGACCTGAGAAAAGAAATGCATACATTATATAGCATATTTGTCGAATTTGGAACTACTAAAATTTATTCAGTGATGAATATAATGTAAATATTGTGTGTTATGCTCTTATTTTGGTCATATTTCTCTCGAGTAGTTATCCTATTACATTTAGGCTCTCAGTCCCTGTTTAGCCATTGCAACTGCGTGTGGGATCTTTGTCTCGTGTATGTGTACTGGCATTGCTGCTACGGAGATCTCTGTCTCGCATCCTAGTGTTTAGGCATGACAGACGATCCGAGACTACCATGAATTAAGGCGTGTTCTACTCAAGGATATTGGCAACCGCTAAGAGAAGATATTTAAAATAAGTAGTCGGCGTTGCGACAAAAAGAGAGTGTGATTGCTCTTAAGGTAGTCGTTGAGACTTTTCTGCCTTTTGACGAGAAGAGCACGTGTTTGCCGCGCATACGATTTGCGCCTCACTACGGTGTAGCCGCTGGGAGCCTCTAGCACTCAGTGCACCAAACTTCATGGCAGAGCCTCCTAATTCGGTGTACCAAGCCTGTGGCGGAGCTTTCAAAACTCAGTGCACCAAAACCGTGGCGATAGCCTCCGTAATTCGGTGTACCAAGCCCATGACTATCGATCAACATGCCTCAAGAATAATTGGCAAAGTGTAGCTTTGGAGGGTAATTCTCATTGAAAGTAGTACACAAATAAGTAGTCAGCATGTTGCCCTGCATGCAGAAAACAAGCTGAAAATTTTATATAATATAATTAAAAAGTGACTTAGCTTGATTTGTGGACGATTGTCGACGAAGCTATGTCGATTGTTGATAAAGCCAATTAGTCGAAGTCGATTCCGACTAGTTGTTGATCACGTGGAACCTGCCCTCGACTAGTAGTTGAAGTCGAGATGAGTAGTTGAAGTAGTCCATCCTCGACTAGTTTTCTAGTCGTGACAAGTAGTCGAAGTAGACCATCCTCGACTAGTTTTCTAGTCGATACGAGTAGTCGAAGTACGTCGGCGACTTGATTATTTGCCTCAATCTGCGCATGACTCAACCAACGAGCCGTATGCAGTAGCCTGCGGTGGAAATAGACTTGGTCTTCGATTGGAATACAGAGCGCATCAATTCTGTCCCAACGTAGATTTGTCTGCTCGGAACCCTGACTCGGTGACTTGCTTCTTATCGAGTGGATTGATCTTGATGATGAGGTCCTTCAAGCTTACTCGATGATCTCGACGATCACCCCTACCTAGCGTGCCAGATGTCGATGTTTTATACCCGGCAACCTACCAAGGGGTATCCTGAGGTAGTAGATTGGTTGGTGGGGAATCGTCAGACATAGAACTTGAAAGTAAAAATGAGGACACAAGACACGGATTTATACAGGTTCGGGTCACCAAAATAGCGTAATACCCTACGTCCTATTTTGGTGTATTGTATATTGCGCCCTACGCTTGGGTGTTGTTTGGTATTGAGGATTTGGTCCTCTGCTGTGGTTTTATGAGGTCTTCACCTACCGATCTAGGGACTCTTGCCCTCCTTTATATACTCAGGGGGCGTGATTACTAGTCGGTTACAAGGTAGAAGTCCTAGGATTACATGGTAGGAGTACTAGTAGGATTACAGAGGAATCCTAGTAGGAGTCCATTTTCTTTCTTCCTTGCGGGTACTGAGGATCTATCCCCGACACCCATAGCACAATGGGCTACCCATAGGGCACTTAAAAATTATATTTGTTTGATGTAGCCAATCAGAAGTGGGAGTAGATGATTCTTTTCTACTTTGATGGGACTCTTCTTATTACCTACCACTGTACTCCCTCCGTTCCAAATTTTAAGTCATTCCAACTTTTTTGAAAGTCAAAGCATCTCAAATTTGACCAAATTTAAGCAATAAAGTACTAACATTTATTATACCAAATAAATACTATTAGATTCTTCATTAAATATATTTTTATAGTATATATATTCGGTGCCATAAATTTTTTAATCTTCTGTATAAGTTTGGTCAAACATAATCTCTATAATTTTGGTCAAACACAAAATTGTTTGATTCTTCAAGAGAGTTGGAATGACCTGCAATTTGAAACGAAATGAGTAGCTCTTTCCACAACTAAGGACTATCTGCTATGGATTCACCCCAAAACATTTTGATTCACCGTAGAGTTCTCAAAAATATTTTATATGAAACAAGCCATGAGTTGATGTGACAAGTCTTGCATGACTCAATAGGACAAAAATTATACTGTATTCAAATTCTGTCTTTTTTATTGAATTGTTGTGACAAGCCATAACTATATTTAATGAGAGAAATTCCTATTTGATACCAGTAAAATTACACATTCCTTCCTTAGCCCCCGAAAGTTTTTCGTTCCTTATTTAGCTACGGTTTCAACTTGTGGGAACTCTCCGTTTGATTTTCTGTCAAGTTGCTGTTAGATGCCATGGGAAAAGACCATTTTTCCCTCCCCCTCTCTCATGGTTGTGCAGCACCACTGCTGGCGCACGCCCGCGGCGTCGCCGGCGCCTGCCTCGGCACCGCCTGCCGCCCGCCGTTAGGCCTCGGGACGGAGCCTCCCGCGCGGCAGGCCCCTCATGCTCGTCCCCGCGCCGCTGCATCGGCTCGCCCGTCGTGGCCCTCGGATGGCGCATCATCCTAGCCGATGGGGCTCGCGCTCGCCGCGTCCGTCCGGTTAAGGGGGCCGGGGCCGCCGCGTCTGCCCGACCGAGGGGGCCTGCGACCGTTGCCTTCGCCCGACCAAGGGGGCTCGCAGCCGCCGCCTCGTCCGGCCGACAGGGCCACGACTGCCGCAGCAGCACACGCGTTGGGGCCCGCCGCCGCCGCAGGGCTGTCGGGGCCCATGTCGTCACCGTCCATATGTGCCGCGCCGCCTTCGAATCCCCCTGCCGCTGTTGCCTCCCGGTGTTGAGGGTGAGAGACTAACGAGTGAGGAAGAAAGGGAGCCAAAAGGGGCTTCCTCTATTCAAATGGCAGGGGTAATTTTGTCTAACTAAAGGAAAACAAGCATGTCTTTCACGTTGGTGGCTATCGGAATTGACTGCGATGTTATTTTAGGGATGAAAGTTGAAGTCAGTGTCAAATAAGGAAGAAATTTTCAAGGCAAAAAAAGGAAGGAGTTATTTTCCTAATGTCAAATAGGAATTATCTCATATTTAATATACAGTACGTGGTAAGCAAAATCCTTCGTGTTGCATAGGGAAAGTTTCACGTGGTATCCGTGGATTAGATGATACCGTACTACCGATACATGGTAACGTCCTAAGTAATCATAGAATAAAAAACAAGTTGCATGGAGAAATGCAAAATGTGTGGTGCCCGTGGTCATCTATGTGCATGGCAATTTTAAACTTAAAACTTGTGTAAGGAAAAAAAAAGGAGAGAAATGCGATGATATGCAACAATAACATGTTGCCGCAGTTACAACTCGCTCGCACAACTCTCTGTTTTTTTAGTCCTTGCATGGGTTTCATTCAACTTATGATGTACGTGTGGGGCACAACCACATTTGAGATTTTGAGACAGCGAGGAAATTATGTTTTTGAGAGGATACGGTAAAGGTAATTAGTGGTTAATTAATTAGCTTGTCCCACCCGATCGGTACCATCTGTCCTAAATTGTAGGTCAATTTGGCATTTTTAAATTCATAACGTTTGATACGCATATCTATGTCTAATAATATATATCAAGTGCATAGTAAAATCAACGATTTTAGAAAAATTAAAACGACCTACGATTTGGAATGGAGAGAGCACGCTGCTTCCGCACTCTCATAATTTAACTAACATGCTGCATTTTCTGAACCCTTTTTGCAAGGAGCATCAGCTTCTTTAAGATCAATCAGCTCCGACAGTGGCCGAACTCTGTTGTTGTGATCTGTGAAGCGTATGCAAGATGCTCAACTCGTCGTCTTTTGCAAAGATGCAATTGGTTCTTGCTTGTAGTCAACCGGGGCAGCAGCACTGTCAAGGTTTTAGCTGATAGAACTCGAGAACCACATAGCCTGGGGATCAATGTTCTGACCTGAGGACAGATTGGAGGACGAGATGAATACGAGGGTCGACGGGGTCCGCGCGCGGGTGCCTCCAAGCTTCTATGGCCGATTGTCCGAATCAGACGATCTGAATTTCTGAAAACAAGACGTCTGCAACCAGAAGCCCCGGCCTAAGCCCAAGCAAATCATAAAGCACATCGTGAGGTTCAAAATTTCTTGTAAAAAAACACCGGAGAGGGAAAATCATGCAGACACCACCGCGATCAGACCCTCATGTCCAGCGGCGGCGGCGCCCCCGACGGCTCCGGTTGCTCCCCATCGTCGGCAGCGAAGGACCACTGCTTTGTCCTGTCGGAGATACTCTGGCACATCTATGAGTACTACAAGGCGGCGCTCGACCGGCTGCCGGTAGAGGAGATGCCGGCGCTGATTCCGCGCCTCCTTGGCGCCGGCGTCTGCTTCGGCCTACTGGACCCCGTCTCCAACATCATCGCCAATACTCTCTTCTCCATCATGTGACGCCCTGCCCGAGCCTAACCCCGCCGCGCAGGGCAAAGAGGAGGAGGAGGAGGATAATAGGAACAGAAAGTGGAGGAAGAGGACGGTCGAGGCGGCGACCGAGGAGGAGGATAAGGTGATCGGAAAGGCAAGGAAGAGGAAGAGGAAAGTGGTGGCGGCGGGGGAGGAGGGGAAGTCATTGGCGGCGGCGGAGGAGGAGGCACAGAAGAGGAGAGATGAGATAATTAATGTCCAAGATCACCACAGATGCCAGCGACATCATCTACCTTCCTCCTAGGCTGGGACGCCGCGGCTTATCGGGACCAAGGACCGTCGCGCGGCGCTCGCTCGAGGGCCTCGTCACGTTCCTCATCTGCTACTTCCGCCAACTCCCCGTCTCAGAGGCTCTGCACTACCTCCTCCTCGCCAAGGCGGACCTGCTCGCCGCCGTCCACCTCATCGAGCACAACCGGGGAATGGCAGCCAGGTTGTTCCCGATCTCCTCCCCAACCACGGAGATATCCCTCAAGTGCGCTGCCATGTCCGCTTCACACCCAGACCCCGTCCTATTTGCAGCCAGATCGCTGTCACTGGCCTCACGTCTTGAGCAGTTCTCGCAGATTCTGACCGTGGGACGCCGCCTGCCTCTTGATGCCCTCAGGCAGCTCCACGAATTGCTTGAGGAACCTCTCAAGGAGGCACCTGACTCTCCGAAACCTATGCGGCAAGCAGTTCTTCCTTCTTCGCCTAAATCGCTACATCAGAGGAACCAACAGCTTGAGCAAGTTCCCTCTTGAATTCACAGAGACTCTCAGAACTTTGCTTCTGGAGAAAATCCATGTTTTGTACCTAAGAGCAATTGCGCGGCTTCCGAGGGATGACTTGCGTGGACGCTATCACCATGGCCTCCTCAAGGCAGGCCACTGCTTTGGTCCTGCTAATGCTCCTGTCACTAACATCATACTCAATACCATCTGGTATGACACTGCATTCCCTCCACATGAAGAGTTTAAGGTGGACATGATCTGCACCAGCAGCCTTGTGCGCATTGAGTGCCGCTCCCTCAATGGCCTTCTTGCTTTCCTCCACAACCTCTTCCCAACACTCTCTGAACATGATGCCTTGTTACAGGGAACCGAATATGAGCTTCATATTATCTGTGGTGTGAATTTGGAGGTACCTGAGAATGGCAAGCATTCTTACATTCATAATGAGGAAGGTTTCCCATACTCCCACGTCAATTTTCTGGCAAGACCAAAGGATTCGCATCTTGATGACATGGTTCCCAAACTTTTTTTCCTGGAGTGCAGCAATGATGAAAAAGGCCAAGACAGACAACCTTCATGCTGCACTGTGCTAGTGTCGCCTTCAGATTCTGGTACGTCTTCGCATTCGCGTTAGTAGTAAGGATCACATATTTCCTCAAGTAGTCGAGTTATAAGGTACCATCAATAATGTTGCTTTGATGTGCAAAGTATAACTTTTTAATCAAGCAGCGAAATGTTATATAATGCCACACTGTTTGATTCCTAGGTAATTACGCTGAATATTTTATATGCATCCTCGAGATTTAATTCCTAGGTACTATTGAAAGGAGTACACTATTTCTTTTACATGCTGATGAGAGGTTTTCATTATTATTTTTGAGAACAGGTTGGTGCTTTCATTGTGAGTACGAAGGAATTAAGATCGTGCATCCAGATTTTGGAACATACCGTGGGCGTGAAACAGACTTTGAGGAAATGGCTTGTGGGAAACGTAAAGTTGACAATGAAGAGCTAATCGGCTTCGGGGATATGAGAATGGAGTTTGTGGGCATGGTAAGTGACGACAGTGTCTATTCTGATCCTGCAACGGACTCTGACTTTGCTGAGTGCATGAACTACTTAGCTAGGAGAGGAGAAAGAATAAGAATTTCTTAGCGGAGAATGCTGTCGCTGGTAATTATGTGCCCCTGCAAACCAGAGCAGTTGGCAAAACCACACGTCATCTTCTGCTAGACTGTCTTATGGCTTGCGTTTTATAATGTTTGTGTACAATTGTGCATAGCAATATCACTCTGTAGGCTGTGGCAATGTTATCAGTTATGTGATGGGGAAATCTTCTTGTCCATGGTCTATAGTTCAGAGTTAAATGGTTATGTCATTATGTGTACACTGATCTTTCAAAAAAAAAATTATGTGTACACTTGAAGCCCAGATCCACCTTATTGTGTACTTCTATCATGTTGCGGTTAGTATGGCTGAGTTTTGTAATGCATACGAGATTCTTTTCACCTAAGTGCTATGTTGTTCTTCTGTGTGGTACTTACTTGGCTTGGCCGCCTCATATACTCAATGCAGCTGTGCTATACTTAATATGTGCTCTTCTGTGGAGCAAGCATATAGCATTACCTGAAGAATGTGTCCTCCATTAGCTGAAGTGTTTGTCCAACATTAGCTCTGTTTCGCTGTTCGTGTCCAAAAAGGGTTGTGGTGTAATTTCTCAACTGCACGCCCTTTTGTTGTATCCTCGGAGCTGGTTGGGGCCGTCCCTTCCCGGAACCTGATTACCTGAAACACAAAGTAAGTAAAGGTCTGTTCGCTTCAGTTTATAAGTCGGCTGAAAAGCTGAAACAACTGATTTATTGTGAGAGGAAAACACTGTTTGGTGGCTGATAAGCCGGCCGAATAAGCTGAATAAGAACGGCAGCTCAATCTCTGAACCAAATCGAACAAGAACCTGCGCCGATATCGTTTCTACATTGATGGACACAATGACAAGGGCACGCTTGACTATTTAAACTGCAGTTGTCCATATTACGCCTCTTTATCATCTAGAAACAGGATAAAGACAAATGCAAAGGTGCCTATATAATTATGGTTTAAACTCCACGGTCCATCTATATTTATAAGGCATGGTATGACTTAGCACGATCTTCTAAATAACACTTCGACTATTCATTTATCTTATATTATATTATTTATGGTTATAAACATATGATCTATGTAGAGTATATTTGATTACGAATCCAACCATACCAAATTTATATTATAAAAAAATGATAGTAAAATTATTAGTCAAAGATTGGAAAGTTTGAGTCTTGATGTGCGTGTGCCACATATAAATGAAAACGGAGGGCTGAAGCAACTTTCTCCAAAAAAGATGCACTTCCTCCGTTCCAAATTATAGGTCATTTTGACTTTTCTATAGCTTTTGCTATGCATCTAGATATACGCTTTGTCTACGTGTATATCAAAATCTATAAATTTTAAAATGCTAAAACAACCTGCAATTTGTGATGGAGGAAGTAGCACGTAGATGTCAAGGTGTGGTACAAACATCGAAATGAGGATTAGTGGGCTTCTGTGTGTATGCTATTGAGAAATAATATCGAAATGAGGTGGGCTTAACACCACATGGGAGAGGCAGCAGCATCATGGGCTTTGTCAGTCCATCCCCCTTGGGTGGGCCGTCCCTGATCTGCTTCAACTTTTCTCTTTTCTTCTCCTTCAACTTTTCTCCGTTTCTCTTTCTTCTCCGAGATGAGAGAGGCGCAGTTTTCCATTTGTAGTTAAACATCAGCTCCATCGGCTTAAATGGACGGGAACGGAACAAATCTTGCTGCGATGCTCAACCAGTGTGTACTGTGTAATCAACCACAAATCGATGGCTTCTTATTCTAGATTAAGAACTGCAGGATGCCGGTGATGGTTAACCCAAACTCATGACAACGTG
The DNA here is from genome assembly GCF_000263155.2 of Setaria italica. Classification (NCBI taxonomy): domain Eukaryota; kingdom Viridiplantae; phylum Streptophyta; class Magnoliopsida; order Poales; family Poaceae; genus Setaria; species Setaria italica. Next base: position 6,621,002 of record NC_028458.1, read on the forward strand.
GTACCAAGAAGTTCAAACTGACACACACATCCTTGCTTCACGGTTTCACCGGCTGGCGGTCGCCAGCAGAAGCTTTCTCCGCTGGCGAGGATCGAGCAATGCTACGGAACATATGTGACCTGCGCACGTCAGGGTCCGCCGCGCCGTGCGATGGGTACAACATGTCAGGTTGTCAGCATATGCAACACAGGGGGAACCCGCACACCTGAGCCTGTCCACGGACGGTCCAGCACCGCCGCGCGACGTCCCCACCCCTCTCCGATGATGCCTCCCGAACACGGCGGAACCCCGTGTCCCCGGCGCCCCGCGCACGGTCCACATCCCCGTCCCCGCCCCGCCGCGGAGCGCGAGGCCGGAGCCGGACATCCGTGGGCGCAGCGCCACATTTGGTGTCACGCGGCCACGCCCCCATCATTGGCTCCCGCGCGCCGTCCCCGCGGTGCCATACGACGGGAGGGCCATGCGCACACGGCCGGCCCCACATGTCGTCGTCGTAATTAACCGCAGCCGACCGCCGCTCCCCACACTGACGCTGTATCGGGTTCGCGCCCCCGTCCGTCCAGTGCCGCCACTGCTGGATCCGGTGCCGCCACGGCTGGAGATGGAGCTTTCAGTTAAACTAAGCGAGTCCTTTAGTACCGGGTCAAATAATCGGTACGGAGAATTAAAAAAATAATAAAAGAAATCACCCCGCCGGTCCGAGCACCCCACCCGAGCTGCATCCCACCGGCCACCGCCCTTGCCCTCGTTTCCACCCTTGCCTCCCGCCACCACTCTTGTCCCCATCGCCTGTCATCGACGCCGTCCCGCAAGACGCTTGGCCCCTCGCCGGCGGTCGAACCGAGCGAGAGGAATGGAGGGAGAGAGGGAGAGGGATACACTTGGATCCAAATCCACGTCCACCGTCGCCCGCAGCCGCACCCGCGGCAGCGGTGGGAGAGGGAGAGGGAGGGAGAGGGAGAGCAAATAAGGTGGCGCACATTAGTACCGGGTGAAGGTCTCACCTGATGATAAAGACCCTCAGGCATATTAGTACTAATAGGTAATCTTTAGTACCGGTTGAAGCTCCCAACCGATACTAAAGGGGTCACGGGAAGCTCATGTGAAACTAGCCCGGTAAAAAAACAATCGCGCCCGCGCGTAGATTTCGTAGAGCCATCACGCGCTGATTTTTCGACGGGCCTTCTCGCCAGCTGCGGCCGGCCACTGCTGCCTACTGGCCGCCGGCCGCGCGATCGCAGACGGCGATGGGGCCCTACGACTTCTCGCGCCCACGGAGTGACGGAGATCGAGCCCACATGGGTCGCCAGTCGTCACGACTTCTCGCGACGCCCGGTCTCGCGCGCCCATCTGCTGCTATGCTAGTGAGTCCACTTGCACAGGACAGGTAGCTGACAACCCTTCGATGCAGTCTCAGATTGGCGAGGGCCGGAGCGATCCGATTTGGCGCGACATCTTTTATGCGCGGCATTCATGGGCGGCTGGGCGCGCAGCATGGTCGTGGTCGGTTCCGGGAGTTAAAGACAACCGTTAGTGCTCATGGGCCACGGTGGCCATGAGCGATTCGGCAAGGGAATGTAGCTGGGGCCGAGGCCGACAGGGCGCCCCCTCCCAGAATCAGCACAGGACACACCACAAGATCTCCTTCGCGTAGTACGTGTACTAGACCAGTAGAAGAAGCTCGGATCGGGACTTGGAATTGGGATGATGCTACTTGTCTTTACACGTACGTACGCATATACCAACAGGCAACAGGGACATGTTGGTGTTACATACAGTACTCTCTGTTTTTTTTTAAGAAAAAGGTTACATACAGTACTCTTTCTGTTGCTGAATTTTGTCCTCGTGCTTTCTCTTACGCAGATTGGCATGGACCGATCTGTGCCGGCCTTGTTTGTGCTCTCTGCTCCCATCTGATTGCCAAAACGACTCTACTTCTGCGTCCATGTCTGCGTGGAATTCAGACGTGTTGAACGCTACAAATTTCCGATCGAGTAACCGTACCTCACTCCGAGGGACACTCCGTACGTGTCGTATAAAGTCAAAAAAAAAATTCACCCCTGGTGAACACTCGGACCAGGCGACCAGCCATCCCAACTTGTACAAAATTTGACGATTTCGCCGTCAGTGCAAAACCTCCAACAACGACGCGACGACAACGCGCCTGCTGTCAACCCGTCGCTGCCAAGTACCTGCTGCAAGTGCAACATTTCCATACTTGACATGCTCGTATTGATTGCCCTGAAGATAGAGCCCATATGGTAGTCTCTGTTTCGCTTGACTTTTGGCAAGCGCAAGTAGACTACGCACTCGGTCTCTAGGCTTCACCTTATTGCCTGCAACCTTGGTTGGAAGTTGGAAGAAGGGGGTGCAGTGATGAGCTAAACACCTTGACCTGGTGTGTCTATCCGCGTCCGCGTAATGCATCAATTTGCCATATCATTAGTCGCATGGCGCAGGCGCTGACTTTGTTTCGTTAAGGGTTCGTGCCAACTGCCGCCTGAAATTTGACAGGGACAAGACGTAATTATGTGAGTAGGATAACATCAACCGCGCAGCTGTCCCTGGTACTGGGTAGACTGTTATTGGTAGCTCAAATTGGCAAGTCGATCGACTTGAGTAACTCATGTCGGCAAGTCAATTAGATCAACTCAGGTCAGAGGCAAGAGTTTATCCCCTTCCAACCTTGCAAGTCCCTATTGATCAGATGATCAAGACTATTTCTCCGCACCCCCCCCCCCCCCCCACCCCATGCTACCAGCACATGCGACGGCGGTTACATACCTTAATGGCTTAATTCCTTGAATAAGCGGGCTCTAACACACGTTAACCTAATATGCTGCGAGCATGCCCATTTATCATTGAATGCAACAACATGTTCGTAAGTAGGGGGGAAGGCGTATCGGATTGGGCTTGGATAATATCTAGCTATCATAATCCATATTTTTGTATCAATCTAAATATGGGTGGACACTAATATGAGTTCATACTTGAGATGAAAAAAAAACCATCCGGAATACTAGCTACAAGGCTACAACATAAGGTAAGGCCTTCATCAAGGGAAAAGTGAGACAGCAGACGACGCCGGCCGGCGCCCACGTCCTGGTTGGCTGTGGCCTTGGCCCCAGCACAAGCAGGAAGCAGCGCAGGAAGCCGGGGGCTACACCGAAAAAGGTGTGTGCGAAATAAAATTGCGCATGAGCTAGATCCATTCGCTCGGGAGAGTATCGTGTTTCTTTTTTTTTCCAGTTCCTAAGTGTATTAACACTCTGGTTGCAGGGTCAGCGACCAAAAGACATCGCGCCACTACTCTTCACCATTTTAAGGGAAAAGAATAGGATGGCTTACGATGCCATCAATAACAATAACTAGATCACATTTAGCTTCTTTTATCTTTCTATGCAGCATGATCAGACATACGGAACTTCAGTCAGGAAACGAGGACACTATCAGCTGGAAACTAACAAAATTAGGCATGTATCCAACAGCATCGGCATGTAAAGTACAGTTTCTAAGCTGCACCGAAACACCAAATATCTCATAAATCTGAAAAACATGGATGCCACAAAAATGTAAATTCTTCGCGTGGCTAATTACACAAAACTGCGTATGGTCCGCGAACAGGTTGGCCAAACGCGGATGGCCGCACAACGCCACTTGCACCCTGTGTAGACAAACCGTGGAGACTAGCCACCACATCTTGGCTGAGTGCAGATACACCAGGAGAATCTGGGATCTAATGGCGTCATGGATAGTGCAGCCAAGCCTCAGGCCAAATGCATGGCGGCCCTCATCCAACGCAATGGAATGGTGGACTTATATAACTACGATACCGGATTCACCGCGTAAGACTCTGAGAAGTCTGACTCTACTCATCATGTGGGAGATTTGGAAAGAATGGAATGCGCGCGTCTTCAACCGACACGAGAGCTCAACGACGATGCTTATGGCGAAATCAAGGAGGAGGCGTCAGCTTGGCTTGTTGCGGGGCAAAAGACCTATCGTTACTTCTAGCGCGAGAGTAGTCCCTTACCTTTTCGCACAGCTCGCCGCACGGTACCTCGTGTTTTCCTTTTATTTTGTTTTGTTTTTGTTTTTTCTGTAAACTTCTAGTCTGTCAATAAAATAGGCACATTTCCGTTCTCGTGCCCGTTCGTTAAAAAAATAAATTGCCTTGAGCAATAAAGCTCTACCTTTTCGAAAAAAAAGAAAAAGGTGTGTGAGGGCCCGTCCGTACCCGCGTCGTGCCAGCTCCTTCTTCCGCTGCCACGCACGCCGCGGCGCGATCAGATCGGCGTCAGCGCGGCGGCGTCGCCGTCTCCCGGTCTCATCGGTCGCACTCTCGCTCCACCCGACGGCGATCCATCACCACAGCCATGCAGCCAGCGAGGCAACAGTGCGCGGGGTGCGTGCCGCAGCGGGGTTGCGACAGCACCGACACGGATGGGCTCTGCGGCGGCCGGCGGGCGTACGTGCGACGGGGGCCATGCTGCCCGCCGGGGCCGAGCGTATCTCTGACCCGTCGACCCGGGGGGTGCTGCGACTGCGGCTGCACGTCAGCAGAGCTGTGGTGTGGGAGAGCCACCGTGCAGGCGTGCACGTCGCTCTTAGCGAGCCGCAGGGACCAGGAGGCCAGACACATTTGGCAGTGTGAGATTACCGGTTAACACGCACAGTATAACTTCTTTTTGTGGGCACGGACAGTAGAACGTTTGGCAGTGCATTTCGAGAACCGTTGGAGGGAGCTTTATGCTTTTCACATCCAAAACTCGATGTTATGAAAGGTGTATTGAGAATTGCTAGACATGCTTAAAAACTTCCACTGCGCACGTAGTGCTGCTTGGCCCCTTACATCAGCATAAATGATCCGGAATCCACTGGTAAACTAATTAAGTTGAAATCGATGCCATTTCTGGTGGCCAAACGGTGACTATATATATACAAAATGCAATAATGCAAGCCTAAAATAATAGGATAACTGATGATTAAGCTAATTAAATAAGCACCGCGGGAGCAAAGGAGCCATTCGTATAAGACAATTGAAAACACGAATGATTAATAAGGAGCATCTGGTCGCCTCCCATGAATTTTTAAGTGATTTCTCGTAGACAAATCGCGATGTAAGACACTCAGCAGTTTCTCGGATGAGATCAGGCATCGTGTCAAAATTCCTATAATAAACAAATCACCAAATAGAAATTCAGATCCTAATAGCTTGTTCCTACTATAGCAACAGAAAAGTGCATAACATTCAGCTTTATTTAAAGTTGTCCCATATTCCAGATCAGCACCGCCAGTGGTGAGTGGACCTATTACGTTTGTCAACTATAAGTTGTCTTTTACTTAGCTAGCTACGTGGCCAGTGATAATAATGCATCTAAGGAGGTATTTGGATACGAGGTGCTAAACTTTAACAATATCACATCAGATGTTTAGATGATAATTAGGAGAACTAAACGTGAGCTAATTATAAAACTAATTGCAGAAACCTGTGCTAATTCGCGAGACGAATCTATTAAGCCTAATTAGACTTAATAGATTCGTCTCGCGAATTACACTCCATCTGTGTAATTAGCTTTGTAATTAGTCTATATTTAATACTTCTAATTAACATCCAAACATCCGATGTGATAGGGGCGTATCCAAACACCCTCTGAACCAACGAGCTCCGTCAGCAAAAACCTGCGGCCGTTGCCTGGTTTCGGCGAACATTGCCAGGTATCTGTACTTGCGCGTTCCAGGCATAAAAAATTTGCAGAGACATGAGACTGACCAATCAGACAAGGGAGAGCGCATTCCTAGTTCCTACTCGATCAATTCTTTTATAGGAGCGCATCGGTTCGCCTCATCACGTCACAACGAAACAGCTAGCCGCCTGAACTCTGCTGGTGCTCTGATGAAGTTTGGAAATTGTTGTCAGCGATCCCATCAGGCAGAGGTGTATGTTCTCTTCCTGGGATCTCCCTAATTCATCTTTGATTTGTTTCAAGGGCTCCAGAAGCTCCTTTTGGAAACATTTTGCTAGCTTCAACTTGGTACCAATCTACAGTTTTGTGGGGAAACAAAGAAACTGGCGGGCACCAATCAACACAATGCGGGCACCAAATATTGCCGATAGAGCAAGTCACATCAGATGTGCGGCGCAATTGAGTGGAAATGTGGTCGATTTGCATACATCTCGTGGCACCTTCCTTCATTACCAACGATTGTTTCAGTTCTTTCAGTTCATACTCCTTTGTATAGCAAATGTACACACACTTTCTGATAAGCCTGATCTGCTGTTATAATAGTCCCACGTGGCGACCAACGACCACAACCTCGATCAAAAGACAAATCCACCAGGAAGTGTATGCAGGAACACTCCCCGTCATTTGCACAGGTCTCACTTTCTCAACAGACGGCGCCAAAATCAAAACTGTCTACACCTATCTAAACTGAACTGAATAAAAGGCAAAATCCATGTTCTCGCACACAGGAAAATGCAAAATCACATGTACACGTGGCCACGTGACTTATCTCAACCGTTAAATTCTCTTCATCCCACCGTTGATCCATTATCTACCACGTGTACTTTTCACCTACCCGTGATCAATCTCACAATTGATTCAAAAATAAAGGGTTTGGATAGCTCATATGGTCACATATATGTGTGAAAAATCCATGTTCCTCGCACATATAGCTGAAACTGGAGTGTTCGCCACTTCTTTTTTTTTTGAATAAAACAGAATGCAGCGACCTCGCTCCTTTGCGGTGCGTATTCCTGAGTTGCTAAGCTGGCCAAATGTTGGCAATGGCCAAAGTTGTGGCAGTGACAAATTTGACTATTCGAGGATAGAAACTAGCGTTTGGTTTGTAACCAAGTTAAAGATGTGGTGAACCGGTGATGGCAAAACTACAGCTAAACGATGGTGTTTGGATGAAAGTTATGCCTAATCTATATCTATAATATCTATATAAGTGAGGGCCACTAACCTAAACTTATTCCAAAATTTGCGTCACCTCACCATCTGTACCATCCAAACATTCAATCCAAAGGGTAAGTCTACCCACGAGCTCTCTGTTAAGTACATTCAAGTGATCTATCTTAGTTTTCAATGAAAAAAGTATGTGTGTTTTTACAGGATAGAGTGGGATCAACTAAAACATTCAATCCAAAGGGCATTGTTCGTTCAAACTAAGACAAAGGGCATTATTGGCGAGCATCTTTTTTGCAAAGCACCTGCACCATCTTTTTTTGCAAAGCACTTTTTATGCAATTGCTCTACCTTTAGTTTCCTATAAAATCAGACCAAGCACAGCACTGCCACGCTATGCCCTCAGATCCAGCATCAACGAGCAACACCTCAAACCAGCACTACGTTTCTAGTCCTCTCTCCCTCCCTCGTTTACCATTCTCTATTTTTTGAGCTTCTTCGTCCCGTGGGAATGTTGTACAGGTTCAAGAGTGCCGTCTCATCCCCGGTTGTGCTGAGTCCTGACCATGTAGTCTACATCGATCGCCCCGCCACAATTTTCATTACAGTCATCTCTTGAATTCGTTTTTGTCGCTTGAATTGTGCTATATTTATATTTTTGCAGCATATATATCTTCTCTGGATGTGTCTGGATATTGATTGGTGTGTTCTCTACCAAGTACTGACCCACTGGGCAAATTAACTTTTCTATTTTACCTGTTTTCTTTCGCTGAATTTTCCACAGGTGCTGCAGCGCATCCAAGTAAGTTTGCTATTTTTCAACTTTACTTGGACGACCGGGAATTGCTCCATGTACTGTTCTATTTTCTGATGAACTAAGCACAAAGCTTTTATACTCTTGTATTTTGTTACCAAGTGATCTGTGCTTAGGCTAATCATTTCAAATGGCGTCTGACCCGCTTTTGTTTACAAATTTCCCCAAATAAGTGAGTATGACATAGGACTCGCATGCCATTAAATTTATTTAGTGTTAAAATTATCCGTCATATGTCTTGTTTTGTAGATTAAATTGCAAGAAATTCGACGGTACAAAACAGATCACGAGACAAACATGCGGGTTAGACAAAAAAAAATTAGTACTCCCTCCGTTCAAAATAATAGGTCGTTTTGGTTTTATTAAATTCATAGGTTTTGTTATGCACTTAGATATACTCTATGTCTAGATGCATAATATAATATCTATGTATCTAGAAAAGTCAAAACGACCTATGAACGGAGTAAGCAGTAATTAAAGATTGTTTACCCAAAAATCAAAACATTTAATAAACAATTGTTGAGCTGACACGTCACTATGCAAAGCCAAAATCTGCCCAGCCCTTTGCTCCCCCTCGCTCGCGATGAGACTCCTGTAGTAGACGTAAATGCAGCTGAGTCACTGACATGTGAGTCTGATCTTACGTGTCAGTAACTCAACTGCAGAGAGGTGCTGCAGGCTGCAGCTTCCGGTGCTCGTGCTCCGGACAAGGATTTCAGGATTTGGCTTGCTGAACGGGTTCCAAGATTGCACAACGCGGCTAACAATCGCCGGCGCACTCAACCAGACTGCCACTGCTCAGTCGCCGGGGGACCTGAACACAGGACCCCACACGTCAGAGACACCCCGTAGAGATAAAAGATGTCGTTGTCAGGGAAGCTGAGGAGTGTACGGTGTACCAGTGTACGTACCACACTGTTTTGACGATGGGTATTTCCCTTGCGAGTTGGCTTCCCCTTCCTCCTTCCCCGGAAAGGACAGCCCACTTCTTTGACATCCATGGCGCGGCCCCAGCCAGTTTTATCCATGGGCTCAGCCTTCTTCGCGCGTTGCGTTGGGGGATTATTCCTGTCGGCATTCCGATTAGCCCAGTGATGTTAACCTTCCGGCCATTCTCCCTGAACGAGTCCTCGCTATCTTGAAAAACATTTAATGCAGCTTCCTCCCTCGCCCATTTTGCATTTGCCAGTGGATGAAATTCAGCGCTCCATCTTTGTCCCTGTCTTCCACCACCTGCTATATAAAGAGCTCCGTTGGGACGCACCAAAACCATCAGCTCCCTCCTCTTCTCTTCTCAGCTCTCTTAGCTCGCAACACATTCCCTCTCCCTCACTCACTCTCGTGCCCAGCGCGTGCGTGAGTGCGTGGCGCCCCCAGTTTCAAACCTACACAGAAAAGCGCGCGGCGCCAAAGCCAAGTGGCAGGATGGTGAGCATGGTCGCCGACGAGAAGGCGCAGCCGCAGCTGCTGTCGAAGAAGGCCGCGTGCAACAGCCATGGCCAGGACTCGTCCTACTTCCTGGGGTGGGAGGAGTATGAGAAGAACCCCTACGATCCCGTGGCCAACCCGGGCGGCATCATCCAGATGGGCCTCGCCGAGAACCAGCTCTCGTTCGACCTGATCGAGGAGTGGCTGGAGGCCAACCCGGACGCGCTCGGGCTCCGCCGCGGCGGCGCCTCCGTCTTCCGGGAGCTCGCGCTCTTCCAGGACTACCACGGCATGCCGGCCTTCAAGAATGTGAGTGCCACCTAGTTTACTGCTTCCCAGGCAGCCACTTGGTACTTGCTGTAGTGTCACCACAGTAAACAAATGCTGACGCGCACGTGACATCGGCAGGCATTGGCGAGGTTCATGTCCGAGCAGCGGGGCTACCGGGTGGCCTTCGACCCCAGCAACATCGTGCTCACCGCCGGCGCCACCTCGGCCAACGAGGCGCTCGTGTTCTGCCTCGCCGACCACGGAGACGCCTTTCTCATCCCCACGCCATACTACCCAGGGTATGCAGAGCACGCACACATGGCGTTGCTTGCTTGCTTCTTTTACTCCCGCGGCTGCCTGCCCATATGCGAAGACGTCTGCAAGTGGCGGCGGCCGCGCGACGCACGCTAGCTAGTAGGAGTGTTAACTAGCGCGCACATGGCGGGTGGTGGATGGCTGCTGACTGGTCTTCGTCTACCTGCAGATTCGACCGCGACCTCAAGTGGCGCACCGGCGCCGAGATCGTCCCCGTGCACTGCACGAGCGCCAACGGCTTCCGGGTGACGCGCGCCGCGCTGGACGACGCGTACCGCCGCGCCCAGAAGCGGCGGCTGCGCGTCAAGGGCGTGCTCATCACCAACCCCTCCAACCCGCTGGGCACCACGTCCCCGCGCGCCGACCTCGAGCTGCTCGTCGACTTCGTGGCCGCCAAGGGCATCCACCTCGTCAGTGACGAGATTTACTCCGGCACGGCCTTCGCCGAGCCGGGCTTCGTCAGCGTCCTCGAGGTCGTGGCGGCGCGCGCGGACGCGGCGGACGGCCTGTCTGAGCGCGTCCACGTCGTGTACAGCCTGTCCAAGGACCTGGGCCTCCCGGGCTTCCGCGTCGGCGCCATCTACTCCTCCAACGCCGCCGTCGTCTCCGCCGCCACCAAGATGTCCAGCTTCGGGCTCGTCTCCTCCCAGACGCAGCACCTCCTCGCCTCCCTCCTCGGCGACCGTGACTTCACCCGCCGGTACATCGCCGAGAACACGCGGCGGATCAAGGAGCGCCGGGACCAGCTCGCCGAGGGCCTGCGCGCGATCGGCATTGAGTGCCTGGAGAGCAACGCGGGGCTCTTCTGCTGGGTGCGGATGGGCAGCCTGATGCGGGCCCAGTCGTTCGAGGGCGAGATGGAGCTGTGGAAGAAGGTGGTGTTCGAGGTCGGGCTCAACATCTCCCCGGGCTCCTCCTGCCACTGCCGCGAGCCCGGGTGGTTCCGCGTCTGCTTCGCCAACATGTCCGCCAAGACCCTCGACGTCGCCCTCCAGCGCCTCGCCGACTTCGCCGAGGCCAACGGCAGCAAGGGCGGCGCCCCCACGCGCCGCGCCCTCGCCGGCGGCCCCGCCAGGACCATGAGCTGCCCCGTCGTCCGCTTCAGCTGGGCCAACCGCCTCACCCCGGGCTCCGCCGACCGGAAGGCCGAGCGGTAGCCGGCCGGCCGGCGACCGAGCCACCACCACCACCGCCACCGCGCGCTCGATCATCAGCTAGTGGATCGGAGCACTACTGTTCATAAACCACGGCGGCGCCCACGTACCATACCACTCGACCGGCGGCGGCGCTGCAGCATCATCGTTCGTTAGTAGTAGGCGATTAGTAGCAGTAATTATTCCTTATTATTGGGTTCGTGTTATTCTGTGGGATTATTTTTCCTTGAGCACCGAGGTGCCCGAGGGCCACTACACTTCTAGTTCTTGGAGTATTAGGTAGGATCAGCGATCGATCCATGCCCATGCATCGCATCGTGTATTTTTTTACCGGGAGTCCCTCGGGATGTTCCGGTTTGTATTGGTTGTATGTATGCACGCAGCAGTCACTGTACCATTATTACGAAGACGATTATATTCTACTCTCATATTTTTGTTCAGTAAATAGAGAGTTTTTCACATCTAAGCATGATACGCTTTTGGTCGTCTTGTTGGATGCTTCCGTAATCTTCGCGGCCCCGGGCGGTCGGCACGGCCACCCCTCGCGTCGCCGTCACGTGAAGGTCAAACCAGTAACCACTTGGGCACCATCGTTTTCAAAGCTCTACGCCGCTAGTACGTAATACACAACTAGCAGTAGTACTGATGATAACGAGTCTCTAGGCGTGATGCAATCTACTGGTATTGACTTTGACTGCCAGGGCTGCACTGTCAGGACGGACGGATACGAGAGAGAGTTGTAACCAGGACAGTGCCTATTTGGGGCGCCCATTTGCATGGTCCAGACATGACTTGTCAGCTCGTCTCATGTGCTCCTACGCGGTTGACTCTTCTCACGCTTCACGCACGCTGCTGATTGTCTCTCCCCCCCATTGTTTTCTCAGTTCCAGTGTGCTGAACTGATCATGTGAAGCCCAGCGATCCGGGGTGCCGCCAACAGTCACGACACATGGAGATGCCGAGCAAGACCCAAGACAACGTTCGCGCGGAGAGGCAGCTTCTACGAGCACGCCACATGGGGCTCACCCGCGCAGGTCGACATGTCTGATCAGGATCTCCTCCGATCCCATTGGCCTCTAGCTCAGCGACCGACCAGCCCCGCCCCCCTCCCCCCCGGGCTTGCATTGGCTTGGCATGGCCGCAGTGTCTCCGGACCCATAAGGGGGAGAAGACCGGCTGACTCTTCTTCGTCTTATCCCCTACAGCTGCTCCACAAGGTGCCTGCGGCCAATTATTTCCGGCACCGGGTCCGCTCAGGCTTTGCCGTTTTTGAGTGCCGGGACGAAGGCCGGCGTGGTACTTGTTGTGGAAAACGGGGGCAGTACAAATGATGGATACAACTAACGGCTCATCAGTATCTGGATAAGGTGATGACTGAGGAGCAGCAGCTCATATAATGCGAGGAAGGAAGGAATCTACGGCATGATGCGATGAGGAAGGAATCTGTGGCACAGTTAAAATCTTGGGTGGAGGGCGCTGTTGCTCCGGGTGCGCTCTTGTTGCATCCCATGTTGCCGCGCGGCGCTGTGATGAGGGATTGGACGGGGTAGAGATGGTATTAATTTGGATTTGACATGCATTACTATCACTAACATGATCTCGCTGTCATTTTCCTGGGGAAACGTCATTTCTTGATCAGCAGTTAATTTGCTGGTGACGAGGCAAGCGATAGCCGCTGCAATGTTCCCATTTAATTTCTACCATGCTTTTGTAGCACTCTGCAAGAGCCTGACCATTATACTAGTACACCATTTGACTGGCCTGAAGTAGTTACAATAAACAATTCCGTATCAGACTGTGAAGCACAGGGATGCTTGGCCTTGGCGTCGTCAGAGCAGAACTTTATTTGAACATTCACATTCTGCATGGTCGGTCGCAGGCTCGCAGTGCAAGCCAGTACAGTACCAGTAGAGAAGCGAACACTAATGAATTCATTAATCTGCACAGTAAGCTAGCGTTTGCTATAGACTAATCATATTTCCCGGTGTGTCGGCGATGATTGGTACCAGCACCAACGCTCGAGGACGACCGATCGCTGCTTTCTCCCCCCCCCACCGACTTTCCTCTTTTCGATGATGATAACACCCGCCCGATATGGGTGGCCACACCACCACAAGCCGCTAGCTGCCCACAGGCCACAGGCACACGCATGCAGTCTCCTTCTCGGAGGCCGAAGCTTCCTAGATCCTGTTCCAAGTCATCATCCATCATTCAGAGCTGTATACCCTCCCAGCTTCCCGTGCTGTGCGTACTACCTGCTCAAGTCAAGTAGTAAGCTACAAACAAAAACCTCCATTTTAACAAGGCCCAAACCGTACCCTTCCCTCTCACTTTGTACGCGCTTTTCCCCCAAGATATAGTAGTATCGTTCTATAGTATTATATGCCTACGATGTCGCTTCGAACGATTGTGCTTGCATGACTAGCTCGTACAGTCAGCGGTACGAAGCGTATGTACGTGTTCTGTTCCTGTGTCATGCAATGCATGGGGGCCGATTATCTTGTCTTTGGCAAAGCCTGCCCGTGATCGCAGGATGCCGATGTCTCTCCCACTACTCCCACCGCCGGGAAGGATCATATGTAACGTAAGCAAGCTAATTAAGGGCCCCTCCTCTTCGAAAGCAGGAGATAAAAGGAGTATAAAAAGCTACGCTATTGGTGGGGTTTTTTTTTTAGACTCGTTCTCGCTCGGTGATGCCGTGGCGTGATCGTAACCTAGGCATGGGGTGCAGTTGATGCCCGTCTAATCCGTGTCGACGAGCAACCGCGTCGAAGATCGCCTTGCATATATGGTATTGACTGGCCGGGGGATCGGAGGTCGGTAAGGACGAACCGATCTGCGGCGCCGGCGTGGTAGCGCGCTCTCGGTGTGTGCCAGAGAGCTAGCCGAAAGCGACGCAAGTCTTAGCAGCAAGTGGCGTCTTCGTTGCACGCGCAGCTGTGTCGTGTGTGGTGCGTGCATCTCAGCATGTCTTTGCAGGTCTCTCCGACTCCAAGTGTCGCATGGTAGCGCATTGTCCATGGCAACGGCAGGGACAGGGATGATGGCGTCGTCGTCGTTGGACTTTTGGTCCGCGCGCGTGAGCGTTTTGGTTCATATTGCTGCTAGCCCCTGCTTCCTCCTGGTTGCCGGCCGGAGCCGGTGTGGGGCAGTGGTCGTTAGCAGAATCTCACCTCACTGCCAGTTCAGCTTGATGGTGCACTGGATGTCATAATTTTTTTCGCATGCTCAAATGGCGACTGACTCCTCGCGTACATGTAACACGATGTTCGAATAATTTTGACAAATATGCTAGGGTAATTGAGGCGCTCGAGCTCTTAGAGTCATGAAGAAGTTGAGTTTCGACCACACCCATGACGTGACGTAATAATATCACAGGTCTTGTACCTAATAAGTAATTTCCGTTTCCGTTATTCGCTCTGGAGTGCTACCACCCGTGGGCTCATTTATGTTTTGCTGCGGTGCTTTTGTGGTGAGCAGCGAACAAAACGGCTTAGACTGATAGGTGTACCAGTCGGCAAGAGGTCATGTCATAGTCATAGTTCATACTAGTTTTGTTGCTATCTTAATGCTACCAATAATTACTCTCTCCATCCCATAAAAATCATAATTTATATTTATCATAAGTCAAAAAAAAATCTGAAATCTTGTATAAAAAATTCATAGTGTACTTATTTGGCGTCAGATATGGACACTCTTCTCTATAAACTCGGCCAAACTTAAAATAGTTTGACTTAGGTAAAAAGATAAAAGTGGATTCTTTTTTTGTTTATTGTTTGGGAGGAGGGTGTTATATGGAAGAACAAACAAACACTGTATTTCAGAAAATGACAATGCAAAGGTAGAACTTTCAATGGCAATGGAAAACATAGATCAATTAGTAATCAATGTCTATCACAATTGGATAATGGTTATATTGGCTACTATGTTTAAAAAATTAAAAAGAATGGCAGAGGGCAAAACTAAGCAACTGAGAATAACTATGAGCCCCAAGTATGGAAAAGAGTGGCAGAGAACAAAGCGGAACCAAATTTGAATGACGTTGTCCCCAAGTTTATCAGTGACTTCTAAGATTGATGTCACTAAAATTTCTATGCAGGAGCACGTCTCTTCAAATCCTTCGCAGCGAAACTATAGCGGAAATTTTTCTATCTGCAAGTTGCAAAAGTAGTGGATTCTTTTATGGTGTCAAATGTGTTATAACTTTTTATAGGATCTTAGCTTCTAAAGGTGCAGATCCTTTTACATCTTTCTAAGATATTATCAGTTTATCACACAACTTCAGAAAGGTAAAACATTAGTCGGTGAATGGAGAAACTAGAGCAAGCGGTAGTGCGTGTGTCCATGCTTTCAACACAAAAGGCTAGTGAAACATCACTGGTGATATAGAGGGGAATACGATCAGTCAAAAGATTCGCGAAACAAGAAAGTGTTTACGAATGAACCATTTACCGCTACAATTTTCTAAATATGGTTGAAAATATTGGTATCATGTCCCAACAAACCCCAAGCAAGCAAGGAACAAAAGTGGATAACAGCGAGCTAATAGAAAAGGGAGAAGAAAGTACATTTCGGTGACTTGACGTCCTGCAGGAATCGAACGGTTTCATATGATGTTTTTCTTTCTTTCTTGTAGTATTATTGTGCTTTGCCTAAATTCCATCTTCCAAATATGCCTAATATTTATTTAGTACAGGGCATTGGCGAAACAGCTTCGACATTAGTATGTTCCAGGATAACAACAAATGTTCCTGGAAATGCAGACAACATTGATCAAGCAACATATCCAGGTAGGATCCTTTTTCGTACATGTGCTATGTTCGTAGGCATCCCATGCCACCATCTATCTAGCATGACCCTAAGCCTGACGGAAGAGGTGGCTGTCGAAAAGGTTAAGGCACTGTGCGACGGAAACGTCTCGACCTTTTTGAACGATGCCGACGCCGCCGGTCGAATCGACCAACCCACTTGGCACCGGGGACCTCGCGCCTGTAGCCGCGGCCACGATCCTTGCACACGCAAAACCTCGTCATGCCCCGCTGGTATGGCCATTGGCAAAGCTGCCAGCTCCGGCTGACGAGCATTCGCCCCCGCCGGTAGCCCGCGGCCAGCGCCAGGATCGGTGGAGCCTCGTCGGAGCCAACGCACACCGGATGAGGACGTATAGGCTGCGCAGTACGGCCATCGTACAGAAGAGGACCGGCGGTAGATCGCCTGGGAAATCCCCGATCTGATCGAGCCGCCGTTCGTCCCGAAGAACTGTGGGCGCCGCTGCACCTGCACACCGATGTGGACGGGCGGTGGCGTGGTTCGCGGTCACGGGCTGGCGGCCACGGCCACCTGTGCGGCTGTGCTGCGAACCGCAACGTGCGAGCTGTGCGGGGTTGGCAAGTGGCTGGTGTAACTGGGTGCCTGGTGGAGTGGTGGTGGAAACCGCGGCCGTGTGGCCCAAGGCCACGGCCGCTCGACGTGTGAATGTGTGATCCGGGGCGTGCCTGTAACGCTGCCTGCACGGGAACACGCGGTTGTTTCACGCGAGCCACTTGCGGGAAAGGAAAACGAACCCTCGCCGTGTGGTTCATGTCACGACCGCGCGGCGGCCGCGGGGCTCGCGCGTGGGCTAGCTAGCTGGGACGGCGAGCGGCCGCGCGAAACCAGGGACCAGACGGCGTACGCTGTCGGATCGGCCGCCGCCGGGCTGTCGGGCCGGCCAGAGAGGATGAGAGCGATGAGTCAAGACCACGGTCTCGAAAAACCGGTTAGCTAGCTTGCATTTTTACATCAGCCGCCACCGACGCTAGGGAAACGGTAAGCGAAAGCCATGTTTTACATTTCCTCGATCCTCCCCGGAGCGCCACACGCGGTTGTTCGATCGAGTTGGTTGAGATGTGAAGCCTGATCGAGAGACGAGAGGCGACTGCCGACGTGAAGCTAGACGAAACGTGCGCCGTAGTGACCTGACTTCCATGCATAAACGTCGAGATGAAACTCGAGGACACACATTGTCACATTGATGATCCGACAAAGGAACGACATGTGGGGTCGTGCTAAACTTTCGGTTCGGCTGTAATAAGCCAGCTAATCTTGTACTTCTAACATGACGGAAAGCTGATCATGTGACCCTGCTTAATTCCATTAGTGTTTAGCCTAGTCTCAATATGCAAGATTTTATTGCATTGTTACCAAGATTAGGAACTAGGTAACTGTGCTAATTGAATTTTATGGGATGAAACTCCTCTCATATATGATGAAACTCCCATTCTCTCCTCGTAAAAACTTTTCCAAGACTTCAAAATTGCTGATGTGATATGAAATTCAATGCCCATGAAACTCTTTGTGAAACTTCCACTTTTAGAGCTAGTTAAGGCAAATCAAACCATGTCTCCTTTTTCTATTTTGAACGACAAGAAGCCTTCTTCTTCGTTAGTATATGTCGGTCAGAACTCCTGCCGTATACCGATCGCTTAAAAGAACAGTGCAAAGGCCGGCACATTTCAGACTATTTCACACAAAAATATGGACTATTTATTCTAGTTATCGCTAATAATATTCTTTTTATAAGTAAACCTTCTTCCTCCTGAAAAAAAGAGAGAGAAGAACCGCCGTGGCTAAAATTAAAATACATGCTAAGCAATCCTTGTATTGTATCAAGCACATGGATATGAACAAAAAAGTGTGGGACAAACCAACATGCTGCTTTGGGAGCAGCCTCTCGAGAATGGGGCCTGCCTGTATCAGTGTATCACACATCAGAGCAGAGGTTGTTCGATCGGTTGTTCCCTAGTATATACAAAGGTCAAACGTGACGTGCCAATAATCCTGTGATCACTACCCAACAACCACGTTGTCTGCACACTGTGCCACTAACTTCAGCCTTACAATGCCGCCGGCCGGCCGGCCGGTCCACCATCGATCGATCGGTCGTGTACCGCATCGCCCGGAGATATTCAGAGCACGATCCACTGTCCTCCGAGATATATCTGCACATGGATCACGACGCAAATTGTTCAGGTGCCTGGCCCCGCCGTCCACCTTCCAAAACGGACACGCGAGCCCGCCCTGTCCTGGGCGTGCCGTCCCCCACGCAGGCAGCCGTGCTGCCACGGTCCGAGGACTCCCCCACCCGCTAGATCTTCTTGTGGAACGCCTGCCACCAAACTCCTCCCTGCCTCGCCGTTACCCTGCATGGCGCTGTACTTCTGTGCCTGGCCATGGCCCAAACAAAGTTTTCGTGGTAGAACAGCGCGCAGACGGGCGCGATAGCTACTCCCCATCGCAAACCTTTTTGTGAAGCCGAGCCTTATCTGATGGATTTCACATGGAGCTCAATCCATGCAGCGGCGACAGCACGACCGACAGCGCGGCCCCGCCGTGCCGGTGGCCGTGTCGACACCAGCGTGTGTGAGCACGGCCCGGCCTCCTGGCACTGAGATTTCTATCGGAGGATCGCGGGTCAGCCGCTAGTCATCCCCCGCGGCCCCAGCGCCCCGGCGCTCGGGCGGCAGACGGTCCCCGCCTGCGTGCACTTGGACGTACAGGCACAACGCTTGTCAGAAAGCCGGGACAAGGAGTTTAGTTTCACGTGCTGCCGTGCCGCGTATCGGCGTCCCACATTGTTGGGGGCGCGGCGCGGCGCGGCGCGACACCGCCACGACGCGCCACGGCTCAGCGGTGACGAGCAACGGGCGCACGCCCATGTGTGGGCGGATCGGCGGCGACCTGCAGGCGCAGGGCGGAACAGCGCGGCGCCACCACCGGGCCGGCGGGGTTGGCTCGCGGGTCGTGGCTCCGTGCATGCGCGGTCGGCGGCTCGAAAGGCACGGCCGCGCGGGCGCCGACCGGCCGCCGTACGCCGAGGACTTCCGTGGCCCCACCCGTGTCGTGGGGATCGGAACGTGTCGTTCTCCGTTCCGAGCGAGCCCCCATCCGTGTAACGCTTTTGGCTAGCGCAAGCGGACAGGCTTCGCGCGCGTTTTGTTCCTCTCCCTCCCTGACAAGGAGAAGTTGGGCACCACTTCACTTCTCCGTCCCGGGTGCGGACAAGCAGCAGCCGCCAAACCGGCCTTGCTCTCCCGACACGTCCCGGGGCCCGGCCCGTCGTCGAGACAGGCTGATAAGGCACGGTTGACCGCCGAGGACGAAATGTTCGCCGTGTCAGCGCCTGGGATTCAACAGGGGAGCTCGAGGAGGAGACGCATGCTGCCCATGCAACGAGCCGGACAAGCGCTAGGTGCCACCGCCCGGCCGGCCGGCTGCAGCCTGCATCTGCAGTTACGCCGCCGGCCCATCGGTCGCTAGATCGGAAGGCTTTGGTCGGCTGACCGGGCATAAGTGCGAGAGCGCTACGTAGTGTGTGTATGGGGCGGCGGCATGGCGTTGGTATGGCGACCCTGTGTTGGGAGGATGGGCATGCTGCTGCCTTGGCTACGGAGCTGGTCCCCTGACCTGGAAGGCGACTCGCGGGCGCGGACGTTTCGACTGCTAGCGCGTCGCCACTGTCTCTCCGTGGGCTGCGGGGGAAAGAAATTGACTGACGACGACACAGAAAGGCTCAACTGACCCCTCGTGCACGCAGAGCTGGCTGGGCCTGATCCTAGATTTAGCAGGCCCAAGCATATACTGAGCAGCACGCCAGCCTGGGAGTAGACCTGAGTGAGAATGGATCGGGCCGGGCCAAAGAAAAACCAGCTTGTTTGTTAATGAATCCAATTCGGCAGGCCGCCCAAATGATGATAGCCCGCGTCACTTGGGCCGCTCTATCTTGGGTTGGGCCTCCGAACTCTAGGCGCCATCCTCCTGAGGGAGGCCCTATACAGCTTCCGGAAGCTGAATTCCGGAAGCTGAATAAGCTATGTGGTGCACGGCCCACCACGACCCATCTACCTAGCAGCTTACAGCCCAAACGCACAGAGCAACAACACACACAGAAGTAGTGCACCAGCAGACGTAGCGCGGCGGTGGAGTCTCCCGGTGGGGAGCCCACCCACCAAGGTTGGATCCCAGGGAGGATTTGGGTGTTGGGATTTATTATCAAATTTAATTCTTCAGATCCTGTACGTATGTGTAGAGTCACAATAGTAAGTACGTGACTTTATCGAAGGACATTGTGAGGACGTGTGTGGGTGTTTATATGTACGTTCGGATACTACACTGCACCATAGTTGTCCAGCTAATAAAAAGTAGTACAAAAAAGCACATGCACAGCAGAGAAGCAGCATCTCGTAGCCTAGGGAGAATCAGCACATGACCATTGTTTTGTTTTTTGTTTCTTATATTTTCTTTGTTTCCCTACTCTAAGCATCATATAATTATATTCGATATTTTTAACAAACCGATTCAACATTTGGGGAAACTAATTCAATACTTTGAAAAAACTAATTTAACATTTTCGGAAAATGT
This sequence comes from Setaria italica, assembly GCF_000263155.2. Lineage (NCBI taxonomy): Eukaryota > Viridiplantae > Streptophyta > Magnoliopsida > Poales > Poaceae > Setaria > Setaria italica. Next base: position 6,641,296 of record NC_028458.1, read on the forward strand.
TGAATTAGTATATAACAAATGTTGAAACAACATATTCAAAATATTGAACTAGTATATGAAAATGTTGAGGTGTGAAAATAAAAATTTATAATAACATATCAAATCTCATTTTGTTGCACTAATTCAAGCATACACTATGGTTCAAACAGATTTGAAATTGGAAATATGGTTTAAGAGAAAAGAGCATCCAAAGTTTGAAATTCGTTATCATCCCATCCAACTTCCTCCTATGGTGCTGCACCACCTGTTCTGTGCATCCTGGTGACCACCTGCCCCAAAGAGTTTTGCTGCGTGCGTGCTTCACTGGGCGTTTGAGTTGTCCTTGTGATAAATCCGAACCATCTATTATGTTTTGCACGGATCTCAAACATTAGAATCTTAATAAGAAACGAAATTCTGGAAGCTACATAGGATATCCGCCATCCTAATGACTTTCCAGTTTCCAGTAGGTTCTTCTTGGGAAATCGAATCCATCTTCTGAAAGATAGATAACTAACATATGCAACCCAGTCCACAATGGTCAAAAAAGTATCTCAACATTTTAAATGAACTATCTCAATATTTTTTACATAAAAAGTTGGTGAAAGTAAAAAAAAATGTAGAGAAAAAATATTGGTATATATAAAGAAATATTGATAATGTTAAGAAATGTTGAAAACAATGAAGTCAGATTTTTTTTAAAGAAGTTGATGAATGACAACTAAAGTTGATGGATGTTAAAAAAAATATTGTACATGCGTTTGATACGAGTTTTAAAGATGAGTTGCTTATCTACCTTCCAGAAGATATAGGTACTAAGGGGATGTTTGGATACTAGGTGCTAAACTTTAGCAGTGTCACATTGAATATTCGGATGCTAATTAGGAGGAAACGAATCTATTAAACCTAATTAATCCATCATTAGCAAATAGTTACTGTAGCACCACATTGTCAAATCATGAACTAATTAGGTTTAATAGATTTGTCTTGCGAATTAGACTCCATCTATGCAATTAGTTTTGTAATTAACCTATGTTTAATACTCCTAATTAGTATCAAACATCCGATATGACGGGCTAAACTTTAGCACACTGGAGCCAAACAAGTCCTAAGTAGTAAGTAGATGTGTTCCCCTTGCTGGTGATAGAAGTAGGATCAATCAATTTTTTTTTTGCAACAGTTAGACCAACAAAGACTATTACTCTATGTAAATTTCCATTTTCGGGGGGAGGGGGGCAATGCCCCCATTGGTCTCTACTACACTCCACCGATGTCTATTGTTACCAACTCAGTTGGTTGACCAACACCATAAACATGCACACGGAAGCATTGATAACTTGACCCAACACAATCAAAGAGGAACAGAGTTCAGGGTAGGCAGCAAGCAGGGTGACTCAATATAGGAGGAGATGCTAGAAGGTTCTAGAAGACACTGGAAGCTTAGGTCTGGGTACAAGAGAGAGAGTGGTAGCGAGGCCCAACCAGGTCATGGCCCATAGCCCATACGACGACCCACACATAGACTGTCCCTAACATTGGCTGATTCCATGGATGTAACCAGTAGGCAAAGTAAAAAAGATGTGAAGTGTTCTCAACTCGACGACTCCTACAAAAAGCAATTTAATGTTAGTTTGAAGAAACTCGTAGCACCACGACTCAATATAGGAATCAGGTAAGCATATTCAACACCTCTTCTTCATACCATCGAAGCACACAAAAACCATCAAATGGAGAAATCGTTCGCCGCAAACATTAAGGAAACGTTCAGCTTGAGATCCTCTCATCTTTGGCGGTTCATGATAGCGGCAGTGCCGGAACCATGGTGAAGATCATGTAGTCCGTCGGCAAAGGAGTTTGTCGAGTCAATGCCAAAGATTTTCAATGGCACGACAGTAATTACAACATCACAAGGATAAATTTGTCTATTATGCTATCCATGCTGATCACTTTGGTTAGAGAAAAATTAGAAAAAACATATAACATGGAATATATTCTGCTATCCATGCTGACCTCATAATTTTTCTAATTTTTCTCTAACCAGAGTGAATTAAATGCTAAAATTAGTACAATATAACTTGGCAAATTGGTGCACCTATAGTCCAAAACATTACAACGACAATGTATTAAAAAAGATGGACAACACATTAGGATATATTTTGCTATCCATGCTGATCACATAATACAATATGGAAGTGGAACATGTGTATGTTTGCCACGCATTCTTTTGCTGGCTGCTACTGGGTACTGCCATTCTCCAAGGAACGAACGCACAAGGTGAACGGAGGAAAACCCCAAAATAGAACAGAACGGGCATCTCCTTTACCTTTGCGAGGGGCCAAACAGCGCATTCTTCGTTTGCCAGGTGAGGAAGTAGGGCACAGGCGGAGCTACGTGGTGGCTAAGGTGGGCCACGCACCCCTGACCTAACAAAATTTTCATGACTTGTTCGCTTCAGCTTATTGAACCGGCTTATCAGCCACCAAACAGTATTTTCCTCTCACAACAAATCAGCCGTTTCAATTTTTTAGCCGACTTCTCCCGTGCAGCTAGGGGCGTGCGAGCCTCTCGGCCTCCACCCGTCCGTCCGCTGCTCCAAGCTCGCGCCAGTCTCTGCCCTTCCACCACTGTGAGATCGCGCCGGCCTCCATCCCATCCGCCACTCTGAGCTCGCGTTGCTGACTCGCTAGTTCGCTCTCCGACTCATGCGTTCCCCATTAGAGTCCATGTCCTAGTCAGGGCTCACCGATCACGACTCCTCGGCAAGTGTAGGTAGGCAGATTGTTTATTTGCTTGTACTTTCGTTCCTTCTTTTGACTATGATGTGGTTTTGTTCCTTGCTTCCGATGAAGGAAAATTACTGCCTGCTGAGATAAATTTTGATGAGAAATTAATACGCGTTACTACGTCAGTCTTAGTGGAAGTTTCATCAGCATTAATTTGTATGTAACATCAACAATTTTGCTGACTTCGCTAGATTTTTATGAGGAGAAAGATGATGTAGTTTCATGAAATGAGAGAGAAGTTTCATCCTCATAAAACCTAGCATGGATAGTTACCTAGTATGCAGTTTAGGTAATAGTATAATAAAATTGTGTATTGAGACTGCTTTGCTCATCACTGCTTTGCTTGATGCGCTGGCATTGAGTTGCGTGGCTTTGTTGTAGGACAATATGAGCGCACGAATGGTGTTTGACGAATTGCTTGTTCGCGAATTGTACTGCTTCTCGCTGGTGTTCCCCATGAACATATGAACCGACAACTAAGGGCCTGTTTGCCTCCCACGTGCTAAAGCGTAGCACCTGTCACATCGGATGTTTGAAAGTTATAAATATTAAACATAGACTAATTACAAAATTAATTGCATAGATGGAGTCTAATTCGCGAGACGAATCTATTAAGCCTAATTAGTCCATGATTTGATAATGTGGTGCCACAGTAAACATTTGCTAATGATAGATTAATTAAACTTAATAGATTCATCTCACGAATTAGCTTAGGGGTTCTGCAATTAGTTTTATAGTTAGCTCATATTTAGTTCTCCTAATTAGCATCCGAACATCCGGTATGACACATTTAGGGCCTGTTTGCTTGAGATTTTCTGGCGGGCTGCAACTGTTACTGTACAGCCCAGCCGTTCGGCTGCGGCCCAAACAGCAACAGCCCAGCAGCCCGCCGAACAGTTGTGCTTATTTTTCTCAGGCCGCACTCGCACTGCGTCTCCCGTCTCCCGTCGCCTCACACCAACGCCTCGGACTCCGCTTGGCACCGCCGCCCACCCCGCCTCCGCCCGACCACTCACCCGCTGCCGCAGCCAGCTCCGCCACTGTCGCCGCACCACCCAACTCCAGCGTCGTCGCATGCCCACGGATCCGCCGTCGCCTACCGCGCCTTCGCCCGACCCCTCTCCCCCCGCCAGCCAGCCCGCCGCCGCCGCCCTCCGCCCCACCCAGCTCCGCCATCATCGTTCACCCGATCCGCCGGCGCCCACCCCACCTCCGGCCGGCCCCGCCCCCGCTGCCAGCCAGCCCGCGGATGCTGCCCTCTGCCCCGCTGTCGTCGCCCGCCCGCCCACGTTGCTGCCGGCGCAAGGGCAGGAACTCGCACCTGGATCCACTGGTGGTGCTAGTGGCTCCCGGCATCGCTGATCAATTACTGGAGCAGCTGAATAGCTGGCTGTAGCAACTGTAGCAGCTGAATGGCTAGCTCATAAGCTGTAGCAACAGCCAGCTCAAGCGAATAAGGTCTTAAAGTTTAGCACCTGGTATCCAAACATTGCTAACTGCGCATTGGTTGATTCCTAGCTCCGCCGCTGATGCAGGGCCCATGGTCCGGAAGGCCTTGCTCCCATGTTACCCACAACAGGTCTGTGACGCTAAACAGACAGTTGTGCGTGGTGCGGCCTGACCCCGACTGGCGCGAGAGAGCCAGCAGGGAGGAGCCCCAGCGGCCAGCGCTAGTCGTTTGCAGTCGAGGTCATCACGTGTGGCTCGAACCTGTCGAGCGTTCGTTCGTATTGGGACAACGGGACGTTAGGTTTGCTTTCTGCTCTCCTTTCGTCATTCCGTGCATCTCTCGTGTCCCTTCCGGCGGGGCCCAACGACAGAGCCCGCGGGGTTGGCGCTGGCTGCTGCTGATCCGTCGTGTCTGTCAGTTTGGGCCCAAGTCTCCCGGCTGGGTCCACGAGCCGGTCCTCGGCCTCGTGACTGCCTTTCACTTCGGTCATTCTTTGCCTTGCCGCGCTGGGGCCACGGGCCGCCAAACATGGGCCCTGTTTTTTCGCAACCACCTCCTCGCCGTTTGTCATAAATCAGGCTTTTTGAGCTTTAATAAAAATTGTACGGTGAATTATCACTCCAAATACATATATTATAAAAATATATTTATGATGAATCTAATTATACTTATTTTTTGTCGCAAAATTGATCCTTTTTATATAATTGGTCAAATTTGAATATTTGATTTAGAGCAAAACTACAATGATTTGAGAGAGAGAGAGAGTAAATTACTCCTTTTAATGAACTGGTTGTTCACACAAAAAATAATGTAGTGAAAGGACCTCTAATTTAGTAATGAACACCTAAGTAGCATCCTATAGATCTAGGTTTAACTTTGGTGAAGCAAATTAAATAGGTCAGGAATAAAAAATTATATAAAGAAAGGTTAAAGCTTCCCTGGTGACTAAATGTCTTTCTCTGACCGAGCGGAGCCATGGAAAGACACAGAGAATTTCGAAATCAGCCAGGGGACTCACCTGGGAGTGCGAGTGGGTTGAGCATCCCCGGTGGTTAGCTACCATCCTCATCCATCACATGGATTACGTTTGATCCGGCATCAAATCACCAGGTGAAGTTGACACTGTCCCATGCACAGGGAGTCGCTGGTGGACTAAGCACGTCATGAGCACGATTCGTAGATTCTGATATGACTCGCGCTAGATATGGCATGCGATCACACGTACAACAGATTTAACCAAATACAAACGATTAGATCAAATCTCTTTTCACGGGCACACGATCCATTCATCAGGAGCCGTGATGGAAAATAGGTACTGGTCAAATTACTCCGTGTCATCATAGCCCTAGATCTTACACAATACAGGACTTCGAGGCCTCAACTATTATGTCAAGGAAATGTCGTTCCTGAGGGCCATATCTAGCAAAGATCTAGATGATCACTTGCGATCGAGACAAAATAATATGATTATTACCTGATTATTTATTAAAAAAGAAAAAAGTCCATTTTTTATTGAATTATATCCTTGGTTTGTTTTCGAACTCAAAAACCAAGAATTTTGATCACTCAACTGTGTAAACCATGTTCCTGTTTGAATGTTTAGGACATGTCAAATCGGATATTTAGATACTAATTAGAAGTATTAAATATAATCTAATTATAAAACTAATTGCACATATGGAGTCTAATTCGCGAGACGAATCTATTAAGCTTAATTAATCCATGATTTAACAATGTGGTGCTACAGTAACCATTTGCTAATGATGGATTAATTAGACTTAATAGATTCGTCTTGCGAATTAGTACAGGGGGTCTGCAGTTAGTTTTATAATAAACTCATATTTAATCCTCCTCGTTAGCCTCCGAACAACATCTTCTAAAGTTCAGGACACGCCGTCCAAATTAATTAGTCACCGACTGCCACGATCCACCCGTCACCTAGCTGACTCGGATGGCCCCACACGTAAGGCCTGTTGCCTTCTTCCCTCTCCCGGACTCGGATGGGCATCCTGAACGACGTCGCCGTCGACTGCCTGGTGCGCGTCTCGCACGCCTCCCGCCGCGCGCTCCGCTGGGTCTGCCGCGGCTGGCGGAGCACCGCCTCCGCGCCGTCCTTCGCCACGGCGCGACGAGCTTGGGGCCGCGTGGTGAGGGCGGAGGCGAGGCCGGTGGGGCAGCTCGGCCAAGCACGAGCGCGGGTGAGGTGGCCAGCGGCGGCAGGAAGGAGTGCGGCGGCTGATGTGGGGGCGGGAGCCGGGAGTGCGGCAGCCGACGTGGGGTGGGGATGCGGCTGTGACCCGCGCGCCTTCGAGTTCGTCGCCGACATGCACGTCCTCGACGCCGCCACCGGCGAGTGGCGCCGCGGCGCGCCGCTGCGGTCGGCGCGGTCGTTCTTCGCGTGCGCCGGGGCTCAAGGCCGGCGCGACGCGCGCCGTCTGCGTCGGTGGCGGCGAGAAGGTGGTGGTCACCGGCGCCCTCGACGGGGAGGGCGGCGGCGGGCGCCACGCGCTTTGGGTGTTCGACGGAAATGGCAAAATGGCAAAGGAATTTGATTGATTCGGACGAGACAATAGGCAAGGAAAGAACTCAAAGAAGAAAAGAAACAGAACAGAGGCTTCGCTGCTTCACCTGGTTGTCGTCGTCCAGGGGATCGAAGAGCCCGGCGTCGTACCGGAATAGGCCTCCTGGATCCGCTGGAACCGCTGCTTGGCCTCGCCGGCCGCGCCGGGGTCGCTCGCCCGCCGGTCCGGGTGCCACTTTTGCGCGCCCACGGCAAGAGATCGGAACGGGTCAGCGTGTCTGTTCGAGAAACCAAAACAGAAGACAGAGAGCCCAATCAATCACCGGCGCGCGGGCCGCCGCTTGCACAGGGAACGGGGAACTCGCCATCGCGAGCCTCCGGAGGCATTGCCGGATCCGGCCCCGGCTCCGGCGTCCATGTGAAGGCGCAGCAGCAGGCGGACGGCAGCGCTACAAAGGCATCGAATTCGGGAGGGAGACGAGCGATGGGTTCGGCGGCGGGGAACGCCGGCTTGGCGGGCGGGCGGGGGAGAAGGGGGACGCGAAGTAGCCGATGGCGGCGGCGAGGAGGCCCGCGCGGACCAGGCGCGTCTTCCGCGGAGCCGGAGCCGGCGCCGGCGGCATCGTGGACACGTGGGAGGAGAGGAGAGAGAGAAAGGTGATGACACGTGGATCCCACATCCATGTGTCATCCACAGCGAAACCACCCTTCAATGCAATACAGGTGAATGATCAAATGGGGAAGGTTTCAATCGTTGGATGTGTCATCCACAGCGAAACCACCCTTCAATACAATACAGGTGAATGATCAAATGGGGAAGGTTTCAATCGTTGGATGGCGGAAGAGTTCTGGTTTTCGAGTGAATGATCAAAATCAATTAGATGATAGTTTGATGGTTAAAAATGGACTTTTCTTTTTTTAAAAGCCAGCATTGACGTGGGCATGTATGCTTAACATGAAACAGTCTAAAACATGCATCATTTACTTGTTAAGTCAGAATTGATACGAAACGACATAAACAAGATAACAGAATAAAATTATCCTAATCAATTACATCATCAACCATGGATTGCACATGCATGCACTGTTTATTACAACTTAGAGGTGTTTGATATTGGTGCTAAATTCTAGTAGTATCACATCGGATGTTCGAATGTTAATTAGAAGGACTAAACATGAGCTAATTATAAAATTAATTGAGATGAATCTATTAAACCTAATTAATTCATCATTAACAAATGGTTAATGTACCGCCACATTGTTAAGTTATGGACTAATTAGGTTTAATATATTCATCTCACGAATTAGACTCCATCTGTGCAATTAAAATTTGTAATTAGTCTATATTTAATACTTCTAATTAGCATTAAATTACCGATGTGATAGGTGCTTGGGTAACCTTGGGCATAAATGAAAAACATCAACGTTTATACACTGCGCTCTCCTCGAAATCATTTTAATTTGAAGGTCCAAACAGACCGTCGCGTTGTCAGCACTCAGCAGTAGCACGTCCAAAACACAGCAATCCTATACACTGCTCAACGCGACAGCACACGTAAGCCAGCGCATTTCGCCGTGGGAGCACTCGCTCTCGCCGTGAAGCTCACACTAGTCTCCCTCCGGGCTCCGGCTGCTTTTTGCCTGATTTGACGTTGGACATGACGGCCACCAGACCTCGCCTCTCCTTTCTTTTCCTACTTCACCCCCTACCCTACGCTAGCTCTATGCAATCTCATCCCTGTGCCACAGCCACTCAACTCGAGCACAGCCACAGTACCACCTCCTGTTCCTTTCCGTCTCCACTGTTCCTGTTCGCCCCTCCTTTTATTTATCCCCAACTGGGGGTGTTTGGATACGAGGTGTTAAACTTTAACAGTGTCACATCGGATGTTCGGATGCTAATTAGGTGAACTAAACATGAGCTAATTATAAAACTAATTGCAGAATCTTGTGCTAATTCGCGAGATGAATCTATTAAGCCTAATTAGTCCATCATTAGCAAATGGTTACTGTAGCACCACATTGTCAAATCGTGGACTAATTAGGCTTAATAGATTCGTCTCGCGAATTACACTCCATCTGTGTAATTAGTTTTGTAATTAGCTTATGTTTAATACTTCTAATTAGCATCCAAACATCTGATGTGACGGGTGTTAAACTTTAACACCTAGTTGCCAAACAGGCCCGTACGTACTGCAAAAGATCTCTAGGCTGAAGCAAACAAATCTCCATGCTCAGCCCTAGGTAGCTATTCTCTTCTTCCTCTCCTCCCTCTCCTCGTTACCAAGATCAAGAAACCTACTAGCTGTTGATGGAGGATCTCTCGGATCTTGGAGCCCATGGCCACCCGGGCGCTGCTGCAAGGCCGCCGCTGTGTCCGTTGCCGTCGTCTTCCAAAGTCTCCGTGCAAGTCTACACCGTCCCTAGCTCAACCGCCGGCGGTGGAGCTCGGGCTCAAGTTGTTGCACCGGCGGGACATGCTTCTAGCGGTAGCGGCCATGGCGGCCGCGTCGGTGATCTAGACCCGGTCAAGGCCAAGATCGTCTCCCACCCTCGCTACCACGGCCTCCTCACCGCCTTCTTGGACTGCCACAAGGCACGCGCGCCTATCGATAAAGCTCACGCACGCACATATATGCCCGATCGCAAGCACAGAAGCGTCGCTGCTGGCCTTTTATTATGTAGTAGACATGTGTTGATTCCTGTTGCATGTGTTCGTCTTGCTTAAGGTCGGCTGCCCTCCGGAAGCGGCCGAGGAGATCGCCGCGGCGGCGCGGGAGCGCGAGGCGTGGCAGCGCGCGGCCGCCGGCGACGGGCACACAACAAGGCCGGACCCGGAGCTCGACCAGTTCATGGTGGAGTACCCAAGCAAACCTCACATGACCTCATGGGGATTGGGGATCATGAAGAAGTGTTATTCGTTTAATTATGGTTGTTTAGTTTGGTCCTTGGATACATGAATGTCTGTATACCGTGATCAGGAATCTTACATCGAGCTGCTTGTGGCGTGGAAGGAGGAGCTGAGCCGGCCGCTGCGGGAGGCCAAGGAGTTCCTGACGACGGTGGAGTCGCAGCTCAACTCCATTGCTAGCACCGGGCCACCCCTCGGAGCTCCCATCTCAGCAGGTAACTGACCTTCAGAAGTTCAGCGCTTGTCCCTTTGTATAACTGTCTGAGTGTATCAATTGAGTCCATAGTTACCTCGTCATCTCAGAAAAAAAAACCCACCACAGTAGCGGATGTGAACAAAATGGATTGTCAGATTGTTTGCATTTGTGATGACATGCCTAGCTACATTTTTTTTATTTTTCATATTGCAGTCATAGCGGTATTGGCTTAATTAATGCATTTCTTAAGTCACAGTGCTTCCTTACCGATCAATATTACGGCCATGTTTAGTTACTCCCAACTCCCAACTTTGACACTATGCAAAAAGAAGATTCCCCATTACATCAAACTTGCGGTACATGCATGGAGTACTAAATGTAGATGAAATTAAAAACTAATTGCACAGTTTTGTTGTACTTTGCGAGACGAATCTTTTGAACCTAATTAGTCAATATTTGGACAATAATTCACAAATACAAACGAAACGCTACAGTGTGCTACAGTGCTCTAACAGTAATTTGGCACCTCCCAAATTCCCCAACTAAACACGGCCTACGTGTGAAATATATTGCCTAGGTTTATTTATGCGACACAATCTTTTTTACCAGTGACTTGGGGTGTACTTTGGTAGCGTCGTAGCAAAGTGATGAACAGAGCATCACTTGTCTACATGCTAGCTATGGGCTACTCCTACATGCTCCTACATGTATAGTCTTGCTCACATGTCCGGTCTCATATACTGTTCCCTGACTGTAAGGCTCCGCTTTACCGATTATAAATGTGAAGAAGCTGACAGCCCTTTGGGGCAAAATCTTATGCTTGGATTTGTTACTTTGTAGGATGCAGGTCTAGGGACATTGGGACAGTAGTGCTACTTTTGCTTGGAGTGTCAAAACAACTGTGCTTCCCTCTTTAATAAACCATACATGATACAGCTGTAGCGCATGCTATTTTTGGATTTGTGTCTTCACTAACTAGCATAAAATCATCTAATTTGAAACCAGTAACACCTTACCAAAATACATTTGAAATTATATATCAGGTTTTGTGCGAGTGTATCAACAACTAAAAAGATGAATCTACACATTACATGACGACTTTCATGTAATGTCTGTTTAACTAAATCGACGTACTAGACTAGCATGCCATGATGGGCAATCCTCGCTGTCTTTCTCGGAAAGAATAGTGTATATAACTTCTGAAAAAAATAATGTGCTAGATTATGGAACTTTTCTTTGTGTCACAAGTAAGTGTGTGGGTACCATCAATTGGCACCACATATTCTTCATGTTGTTACATTGTTACTTGTTCTTTCAAAAACCCAAAATTTACCTCGAGATCAGCTGCATAGCAGTTTTGAATGGAAGCACTGGCATGGATTAGTAATCGCAAGCCTTGGTGGTTATGACCATAAATCAGTATTGTTTCATTAATAATATGAATAACTTATTTGTATTGTTTGGGTTCGTTTTGTGTAACATGAGCTTTGGTATATGACAATGTAGGCTCGATTGTTGGGTCCTCTTGTGGATATCTTGTAAAATCATATCTTGTAGAATATATCATAAACAAGAAAGTATATTTAATGCAAGTATGATTAAAAGTCTAAGCTTGTATTGCTTCTTTTTCCCCAAAAAAAAGTTTCAGGGTTGGACTGAAACACCCATGCTACTGTTAAATCTGGACTAGAGAATGAAGCTACATTCCTGGGTATTAGAATTTTCAAATATGGCGAATCTATTTTTTTTGGCTGTACTAAATTAAAGAACAATAAGCTAAACTTGACAAAGCATGGTCCTATAATTATATATTTTTCTAGGATAACTAAATTTTGCATAAATTCTGCTGCAGTCACGATTACAACTAGATTATTAAAAAACACCGAGATAATTCATGATATATAATCTTAATTAGCTCCATGTACAAAGAATGGTTACGAAATTAATTCTTAAGTTTTAATACTTTTTTGTTGTTGTATGCAATTTGGTGGGGTTCTTATAACAATGATATTTCATATGCTTGGTGCAAAAATGAATACTTTCGACACCTTTAGTGCGAATTAATTATCAGATTAAGAGATACAGAATGTCCAAATTACTGTAAAAAAATATGTGCACGTTTTCCTACAATGAGTATTTTGTACTATACCATATCTTTTTTTTCCCTTGCCTAATAACATATGTTATAGGTATTGCTTTGGCTATATGTGATTAATATTCTAATATTTTTTTACTTTTATAATATATAGCCCGCAACAACTTGTTAGTTGGCAAGTGTCAGAACATATTTATATGAAGTGGGACTGTTGACTCTGTAAGTCAAGCACGGTCAAACTGTTCACTACTACTGTACTCCAGTTGCCTTTAATGATCCATATATGAAAGGATCCTAAATTTCTTAGTGCTGAACATGTATCATGAAATAGTCTTCTATATTATGCATTCTATTCTACAAATGATGAGATCCACGAAGCGAGTTGATGTGATGGTGTTGAACTAAGAACTGACAAATCTGTCACTGTCACACAAGCTATACATGTGTTTGTGTTTGTCATACTGGCCTATGTGGGACGTTACCTATTAATTCCACAACTGCAAGGTCTTTCCGAAATAATGGTCTCATGTGATTCGTCAAATCATTAATGCGCCATTGTTCATGGTCTTTCTGTTGGCTCATTGATTTGTTAATGCCAGTGTTATTTTCTCAAGTAACTTTGTGAGTCCTAATCAGTAATGAAGTCTATTAAACATGTGGCTGTATCAGATGATAAAATCGGACTGGATAATTTGTCCGACGAAGACGACCAAGAAGAAGGCAGCGGCATGGAGTCAGAGGAAGCTCTCGGCATCGACCCTTGCTCCGATGACAAGGAGCTCAAGAGGCATCTCCTAAAGAAGTACAAGGGGTGCTTGGGCAGCCTGAGGAAGGAGCTGTGCAAGAAGAGGAAGAAAGGCAAGCTCCCCAAGGAGGCCCGGCAGAAGCTGCTTAGCTGGTGGGAGCTGCACTATCGATGGCCCTACCCCTCGGTACGTGATCAATGGAAATTTAGGGTCGTACTATTCGTGTGCATCTATGTGTGGATCAGATTGATGACATGGAGGTGCCGCGCCATTGTTGCGTGCATGCAGGAGATGGAGAAGGTCGCGCTGGCGGAGTCGACGGGGCTGGAGCAGAAGCAGATCAACAACTGGTTCATCAACCAGCGGAAGCGGCACTGGAAGCCGTCGGAGGAGATGCAGTTCGCGGTCATGGACGGCTTCCACCCGGTGCCGCCGAACGCCGCCGCCGCGCTCTACGTCGACGCGCGCCTCGTGGGAGCAGCGCCGGCGATGTTCTACGCCCGGCCGGATCATGGGGCTCATGACCTCTGGCATAACTAAGCCCGACTACTACGGTGTGTGCCCTGCAACCTGCATGGCACAGTTGCGTTGCTCTATCGCCATCGCACCCCAAGAAACTTGTGCGTGTCAGGACGGCATGAAAAGGCCTCCTTATAGGTTTGCAGAGAGCTTTGGATACTGCTTGTGGTTGGTAAGTTAGTTTTCGGATGAAGCAAGAACTGAAATTACGATCTGGAGATAGCAGGTTACTAGCTAACGAGAGGCTTTTGTATGTAAGTGAAGATTGAACGGCGAAGAAAGACCCTGTTCAGTAGACAACCAGGTTCGGATTTTCAATTCATGTAATGGATGGATACCGGCCGGATGGTCTCCATCAGTGAGATATTGTAGGCTCTAGGCTGTAGCCGGATGCCCCCGCGCAGCCGCATCGTGCAGGGTTGCAGGAGCCGCGCATGCAGCCATGCAGGCCGCAGGCCGGCAAAGGTCGGCGCGCACGGCACGGTGCGCGCAGTTGCGACGAACACGCGAGCGAGGGCTACACGGCCGCACGCGCCTCCGTTCTACGCTGGCCGCCACGCCTGCCGAGCGCGGCGGGCGCACGGATCACGCGGCCCGGCGGCGCCGGTGCGCCGCTCAACACCTAGCTCCCTGCTGCGCCCGCCGTTCTACGTCCTGGAGTCCGCAGCATGACGTGCCCCCGCCGGCCGCGGCCGGGCGTGCACGCTGCGAGCTAGCCTAGCTGGCTACTGGCGCTGATAGCGTTTGCGCGGTAGCATCCCTGAATTTGACATTCAGATCGAGCAGGCATCATTTCCGTGTTCTCCAGTCAGCAACAAATTATTCTGAAGAAATTAATCTCGTGTAAACTTGAAAAGGAACATTGATTCATGTACACATAAGCACAGGAGCTAAAACCACCCGTGCTTTTCTGATGTACACAAATTAGTCGCAAACACCTGCGGTCCAATGCACAGGCATGTCTATGACAAGCACTACATCAAGAGAGTGTGGACTAATTCAGACATCTGACCTGTCTAGCAAAGTACATACATGGACAAGCCTTCCGTGTATTTCCTCAAGACCTATTTAGCAGCATAGTAAAGTTTCTCCGCACGCCATTGACGCTGTCAGCTGTTAGATTTTTCGACTGGGGGCTCTTGTTTTGAGCCAAGTGAACCCCTACCTTCTGCCTCCGCTCTTCCAGCTGTGAAAGGTTCAACGGATGATCGCAGACTTTCTGGTCCTTCCGCAGCGATTCTCTTGCACAATGCATCGCAGTTGCTTATGACTTCAGTTAACCTGCCCTTCAATTCACCAACTTCGATCTGCAGCGGATGAACTGTGATAATGAGCAGAGCAATATCAGCAAGTAATTTGTGATGCTTCCATGATAACAGAATACGTTAGCATCGCTAGTTTTGCTCCCAGCTGTCGTACATGTGATGGATGACCCTCTTTTACGTATACAGATGAAGAACTAGCCTTAGCAACCCATTGTTACCTTCAGCAAGGTTGTGGGAGGTGGATCTCATACTGTAGAGTGAATAATTAAACCGCTGGAGAAGCTTAACAGCCAATGCATCAGCCGTTTCTATCTTGTTTTCTATTTCCTCCTGCACCAATATTTCTCATATTAGACCTTCCCAGCACAAACTAGATGAGAACAAAATCATAGGAGTGAAGCTGTACAATGCTGACCCAGATTTCTTCAGTTATGCTCAAAGCAATCCATCCATTGGTAAATAACTAAGTACGGCTTGTGCATTAACATTGAGCATCTAGAATCATTAGTTGACAACGCTTTCATAGCATAACAGTCAGCTACTTAGCTCCCCAGACCCCAGGTGAGGAAGCTGCTGACAGTGGAACCAAAAATATGTCCCTCACAAACAACCCCAAAAAATACAGGGAGGGCGCCGGCCTGTGGTAATGATGCCTATGGGGGTGGGGCCAGGTTTGGGGCCTTTTCTCAATCAGTTCACTGAGAAATGAGAATTTCTTAGTAGTGGGGCGGTCTTTCACCACCGGCTGAGTTTTTTTATTTTTGAGTTCATCAGTTAAGTTCCGCATTATACTTTGCAGTCATGCATATCCATGCAAGTGCTATAGTTCAAGAAAATCAAAAGGGGAAATCAAATTAATGGGTATAACTGTAGGTTCAACAAATGGCAAAAACATAATCAGTACTACGGATGATATTAGTCAGAACAGTGAGGATAAAAGGAACCACAGAAAAGATGTATTGGTTGTTCAGAAGGTAAAATATGAAAATCTTTTCTTTCAACTTTTGTGGCAACAAATCCAAAAGGCAATGCCTAGGGCTCTAGGCTGATACAGAAACTGATTTTTGCTGATTATTTTGATATTAGTACGAAACCTGTATCATATAAATACACAGGATCCTACTATCATGTTTGCATTGCGGCAGCAGCACAAGCAACACAGAGAACTATAAGGTTTAGATAATTGCACAGAGATTTATCTAAGATATTCACCTTGTCACCAAGATGTTGTGTCACCAAACAGAACAATTGCAAACACAAGAAGCAAGATGCTTTATGTCGGCACAGGGTGACACATTATAAACTGTAAACTGGTAAACGAACCACCAACATACCCAAAATGACAAACTAGTATGAATACAAACATGTTTGCCCCGACAGTGAAAAAAATTCTTGGACGAGAAATGTTGTTCTTTGTTAATTCTCAACAGCATCAAACAAAGAGAAATCTCTCTTTCAGGAATTCCACCTACCTGCTTTTGGCTAATTCTTTTGGCATTCTCTTCTTGCCATTCACGGTACATCGAGAAAAGCTCAGCCAGGACATTCGGGTTCAGATTTCCTACAATTGATTACCAAGACTCACATAAGCTCCAGCAAGAAACAAGAAAATTAAAATGTTTGCTGCAAACTTTCTGGGGGCACAGTGTATATGTCCAACTACACATTCCCAAACACAAGGACTATACCAAATCTCCCCCTGCATAGCAATACACTAGCCTAGCAAAGTAGCAGCATGGCAGCGACTCACCGGAGGCAGCAGAAGAGGTAGAGGGCTTCCGGACGAGGATGTCGGTGAGGCTGCTCTCTGCCTCCGATTCAGACTGAGAGCTCAACAGCG
Source organism: Setaria italica (assembly GCF_000263155.2). Lineage (NCBI taxonomy): Eukaryota > Viridiplantae > Streptophyta > Magnoliopsida > Poales > Poaceae > Setaria > Setaria italica. The sequence continues at coordinate 6,657,601 of NC_028458.1, forward strand.
GCGGAGCCTACAAATCCCCAACAACAAAATCCCAACCGGAGCCCAAAGGGTTAGAAGGGAAATCCTCAGGGAAACAAAAGGAGACGAGAGAGCTTCGTGATTACTATGGTGAGGGATCGGATACGGCGGAGGAGGGGGTCGGCGTCGGCGTCGTCGCGCCGGCCCTCGGACACCGTCGTGATCTCGTCCGCCCACGGCGGCCGCGGCTGCTGCAGCTGCTGCCTGGAGAGGAGCGATTCGGATGCCCCCATCAGGAAGGGGCGTAGCGCAGGCAGGGGTGGGTAGACGGAGAAAGGCGGCGGGGAATCGCCGGGGCTGGCCGTATGCGGCCGCCGGAGTTGGATGGAGGCACCCGGTGAGGTAGCAGTTGGAGAGCCGTTCTTCGGGCCGCTGTAGTCGGGGGACGGACCGCCTTTGTGTTGGGCCTTTTGGTTGGGGCAGGATGGGCCGCAAAGATTTACTTACTGGGCCAAACTAAACTTCACGTCAGTCTTTCTTCTCTCTCTCTGTGTCCCAAACTAGGCCGCACTTGAGCCAGGTTATAGATTTTTTTTAAAAAAAAGTGGGTTTGTCTGAAACTCCCTCCTCCGTTTTTATTTATAAAGCGCACACATATCAAGATTCAAACCTTACGATCTTTAACAATAATTTGACTATTAATTTTTTATTTTTATAATGTAAATTTTATATGCTTGGATTTGTAATCAAATATACTCTACAATAATTATAAATTTATAACCATAAACAATTAATATAAGATAATGAATGGTCAAAGTGTTATTTGGCAGATCGTGTCGAGTTATGACATGCCTTATAAACATAGATGGAGGGAGTAATTGTGAAAAAAAAACACCGACAACACTGAATGAATGAATATGAACTAGCTTAAGCTATCTAATTCAAATGCTACTTTTTGGCTAGCTAGAAGAAAAAATATAGAGTAAACATGGACATTTCGGCAACCATGTGTAGGGACCAGGCCAGGGCAATGTCGGCATCTACGCATCATAGCATGTAGCAAATTTATGTGATCTTGTGACGACGACAACCACCACCGTTAGAGCTTCTTCAACGGTCTATTCATTTTTAACTTTCTATTTAATTATCTATCCAAGTTAGTAAAAAAATTCCTCTCTATATTGAATTTCTCACTGACTTGTCAAGTTTGGTGAGTGTTTATCGGATGAGTGTTTATCGGATGGGATGGAGAGCCAGATAGCAACTCTGTTAAACCACGATTTTCTTACCGGCCTGCCAAATTTTAACTTGGAGAGTCAGATAGCAATTCTGTTGGAGTTGCTCTTAGCACAACTACGCAACCAAACAATCCCTCGGCCTGTTCGGCTGGACTTATAAGCCGGCTGAAAAGCTGAAACGGCTGATTTGTTGCGAGAGAAAAATACTATTTGGTAGCTAATAAGCCGAAAGGAACATGCACCAACTTAGCGCACCTGCGCGCACATATACCTCACTCACACCAACTTAGCGCGACTTTTATGACGTGCATATATATAAATCTAAATATCGAAGACAGTGACACTAGGATGATTTATTTATAAAAGACAAGACACGTTTGAATGGTGTCCACAGCTTGATTAAGACACGAGTTAGACGATGTGCCATGGTTTATTTAGCATATATATTTGGTCCCTACTTAACTATGGCTAGTTATATCTATTTTAACTTTCTATCTCATGTATCATATAAAATATTTTTAAGAAATATTTTTTTTGAAATATTTACAGGCAAATACCCTCACATAAATACCCACTCAATCTTTTAAACACATGTACCTAACCCTAACACTATGGATGCACACTCAATCTTATAAACACATGTACCTAACCCTAATACTACGGGCATCTCTGAAAAACTAAGTCGGTACGACACTCACTATAAATGGACACTTCGTCTACCACTAAAATAATAACGTCGAGTAAATCCGTAAATCCTAGGATATAACCAGACAAATGCGAACACACGGGTCGAGTTGAGAACTTATATACTGATGAGCCGGTTCCACGTAAAAAACATTACTACGTGAAATACTTTGCGGGATAAACAATATGTATACGTCAACCAAGCATACTCTAAACTTCATTTTACACCCGGAATAACATTTTGCTTAATTTTAGCTTAGCGTAAAAAAAGGGGGCTTATTCTTGCATGCGTACGATGGTATATTACTTCCACGAATATATTTTGCAGGTTGCAGGGTTCGTCCAAGAGGGGAGAACTTTAGGGGACACATTAGCAAACATGAGGTGTGCGGACAAAGCGTCATGTCGAAATAATCCACTCAGATTCTTCACTATCATCATGTCCCCCGGCCCGGCCCCAAGCTTTATTCCCGTCCCCTCCCCGTTCCCATCGCCATACATCCCATCCCCATCCGGTATCCTATACTACTGCCGCAGCTGCTGCGCCACGCCCTACGAACGTACTCCTGCGTATACATCTCGTTCTTGACCGGATTCGACGTCTCGCTTTCGCTCGCTCTGTGCCTTTGAGATCCGAGCCACGGCTGGATTGGATGCACTCACCTCACATCTGGTGAGCAAGGGTACTGTACTTTAGGGTGCGTTTGGTTGGGAGACAATGTAGAACGGGACGGTCCCGTTCCAGTTTTTCGGGATGGGATGATCCCATTTCTTGTTTGGTTGAATGGGATGGGATGATCCCATTTTTTGTTTGGTTGGAGAGATCGCTATAGACGGGACGAGCACCGTTTTCTTCTCCTGTTAACACCGTTCGTGGGACCCACCTGTCATACTAACAGGTATTTTCTTCCTCCACCGGCCGGCCGCGGTGGAGCTCGCGCCCGCCGGCCGCCGGACGCGCCCGCTCGCCGGCGCCCGCCCGCGCCCGCCGGTCGCCGCCCGCGCCCGCCGGCCGCGCATGCTTCTCCTGTCCGGCCGCCGATCGCGCTCGATTCGTCAATCGCCGCTATCTCCCGCTCGCCTGCAGGCCGCCGGTCGCGCTCGTCTCACCGTCAGGCAGCGCCACTCATCCTACGGCCAACACCCGCGCCCGCCGTATCAACTCGCCGTCGGACGCTTCC